>NC_090859.1:1074612-1352112 GCF_024217435.2 Syngnathus scovelli
GTGATTGTGGCGGAAACACAGGTACGATTGAACTATGTTGTGACAAGAGATAAATCACATCCGCCTCGCCCCCAGAGGCTGAAAATTCCTGGGACATAGCCGGGACACTGCAAGCGCCAAGTGCGATTGTCGAGATGTTCGGCGGTTGTGCTAGTCTCTGCCAAAGTCCAACGAAAAAGGGAGGTTGCGTTGACCGCGTTTGGCTAATAGGAACGAGCGCAACCTTGGCATCCGTACCGTGAGAGTGAGTGGATGGAGAAATATCCGGCCAGGTTAGCGACCTGTGGGCCGAAGAGAATGATGCGCGCGAAGCCACGTCGTTTGGGCACTGATCGAATTAGAGGTGTATGTGAGTTATAAGGCTTGTCAATTTAAATGCTGGTGTAAGAGGCCCCCAGGTAAAACGAAGGACTGGCGGTTTTTGAATATTGATTGAGCTGATACGATCTGCTTGCGGTTCGATTCCTCTATGGGGACGTATTATAATAGCATGCACGTCTGTCAAAGTTTGATAAATTTGAGCCTGTACAGACCGCGTTTGGGAAATAGGTGCTGTACGGCATTGTGTGTGTAGAGATCCCTCTGGAGACAGGGAAAATGTGGCAATGAGGCCTCGGAGTGCAAGGATTGGTATACCATGATGGAAAAGTAATTTGTGTGCACACTTAAGTTAAATTCTGCAGAAAATAAAGGGGAAAATATAAAGCGCTATTAGAAACGAAACGAAACGAAAGTTAAGTAAGACGTGCGTATTTGTCAGTGCATATCTGCACTGTTAAAAACCAGACTGCATAGCCGCAGTAGGCAAACAGCAAAACGTGGAATGGATTCGAATCCTGCTCTGTCTTCTGTGTTTGTGCGTGAGCGTTTGTCGCTCAATGGCGTCTGTTTGTGTGTGTGTGTGTGTGTACCCATGGGTGTGTGTATGTGAGCGTGCGTGTGTGCGCGTGCGCGCGATCGTGAGTAAGTGTGTGTGTGCTCTTGAATGCGTGTGGGTGAGCGTGCTGGGAGAGGCAGAAAAAAAGCTAAAACGATAGTGTGCTTCTCGGTGCTCTGGGGCGCGTGCCCGCCTGCGGTGCCCGCTCGGGGAGGGGAACCTGGCTTCGGGGGCGGGACAGGGAGTGGCCAACCTGTACCTGCCCACCGTGTTTCAAGGCTAGGCACTCCCCGTGTGGGTGACGTGGGGGCGGGGCGCGGGGCCAGAGTTGTGCCCATTTTGGGGTCTACCTTGCTGGTAGCGAGAAAATGGGACAGGATGATGGGGGACGGCATGCTGAAAGAGCAAAAGAATGCATGACAAACTGTGGAGGCAACTGAAACCCAGGAGAATTAATGTGCCACAGCTGTCTAACAAGAAACAAGAAGCACGGGAATGCTACCTAATACGACACTAATATAGATGTGCATGTATGCATCTCAAGAAGAGGTCAGCTGGCGCCCCCTAGACCCTCTGGGAGCAATGAGAAATTGGAGTTGCAGAAAAGCCCGACTTGTTAATTTAAATTAAAGACAGAATGATAAAATTAAAAACCAATTATTGATATTGCTCTCTGGGGCTCTCCTCAATACTTCTGATTTTCTGTTTACATAAAAAACCTGAGACGGCGGATACATCCGTTTCTCCAGGGGGACAAAGACACACAGACTGAACTTCCAAGTCGTCTGGAGAAGAGCTTCGTGGAGCGTCGCGTTCAAATTCTTAAGGCCAGTGTGATTTTGTCCACAAACTCTTGCATTTCACTCTAACCTGAGAACAGGGATTGCATAGCGGACTGACTACAGACTGATCATCATAAACTTGTGAACAATTGTTTTTCAAACAAGGTGTCATCTCCAACATAAGTTGAGTGCGGGTACAGAAATAGCGCGGACAGAATACACCGGATCAAATATCAATTGAGACAGCCGGTCTTAAGGGGTCCATCTGAGGTTGGCAAAATCGTATGTGCATTGTTTAATTGATATTGTTACCCCCAATCAAAAAAAAAAAAAAAAAAAAAAAAAAAATGGGAGAAAGGAACTATGCTAGTCCAATGGTGACTACCCCCATCGAGGTAGTTCTGAGAAACTACCCGCTTATTAAGGGGGTTAAAGAAATATCCAAAAGATGGAATAAGAGATGGCCTGACATCGAGAGGCCTTGGCCGGTGGAAGGGACTTTTAACAGGGAAGTAGTTGAGACTATACGTGTACTAGTATCAGCATACAAGGCAGGACATAAAAAAGGAAAAAGAGGAGAAAAGAGGAAGGAAAAAAGAGAATGGGAATTGGGATTGTTAAAAATATTTGACGAAGAGGGACTCAAATTGAACCGAGAGTTCCAACAGAGAAAAGAGAAAATTAAAGCTGAAGTGCAGAAGAATATGGAAGAAGCTAAGAACCTAATGGAAAAAGCAAACATGCCTTTTTCACATGTGTCCCCTGTTAAGAATCCCCCACCGTATGATGTGAGTGAAGACCGTGGAAATGTCTATCCACAACTTCCGATAATCAACCAGGAAGGAAGTTATCAGCTGGAGACGGAGGATAAGGACATTGTCGAAACAGGAAGAGCAAAGACCACTATCATCATGCACCCTAGCCCCGCCCGCAAAAGAAATAAAACACGATTTGCGAAGCATGGCACTTTTGACTACACCAGAAAGGAGCTGCAGTATGACAGCCAGAGTGATGCTGAAGGAGCAGCGGGGGGCTATGACCCCACAATCAAAAGCATTTTGAAAAAAGCGGAGGAAAAAGGACGCACTCCGGGGAAAAAGATTAGAACAAGAACATATTTTAGTAGTACCGACAGTGGAAGTGACAGTAGTGATGATGACGGGGGAGACAAGGATCCTACGCCTACCTCATGCTCCACCCCCACGGCCATGGAGGATTGGAGAAGAACCGCCTTAATGAGCATTAAGAGCAGGAAAAAGCAATGCCTGGAGGAATTGGACTGGAGTGTGGAACCAAAGGAGCAAGAGGAGCTGGAGGAACAATTGCAAAGGTTGGAGGTCGCTGAACGCAAGCTGAAGAAAGAAGCGTCCAAAATACCAGCGTCCCTTTTGAGCCAGGAGCAAAGATCAAGGCGGGTAAATACAATCCTACCAGTTTTGGTAAGAGGACAACAGCTGGAATACAAACCATGGCAGAATTCTGACATGTCAGCCATCCTTGAGAAGCTGCCCACCATTCAAGACGGAGCACACCCTTGGATATCCAAATTGGAAGAGTGCATGGTGGGAACCCAGTTCGCGGTAGGAGACATTAAGAGGCTTCTGGCTAACGTGGTGGGAGTCCACACCATGAAAGATATTTTGGGAAAAGCAGGGTTACATCGCTTTGCTACAACATCAGCAAATGACTCTGACCTGTTTGCAGCAGTCCGAGGCCAGATGTGGGGAGCACTGAAGGCAGCGTACCCGACAAATGTAAACCCTGATAATATTGTGCTCGAACCCCTGGGACCGACAGAGAACGCACGCTCATACGTGGCAAGAGCATATCAGACTTGGAGACACATCACAGGAAATGATCCAGATACAACCCAAATGGAAAAATCTATCTTGCGGGATAAGATCCAAAAGGGCCTGCCCGTGCAAGTGAGGAGCAAACTGGCCGAAGTGGTGGGACTGGGAAGCATGACGACTAATGTCTACACTGATCACATCGCTCATCAAGTCGATTGGTTCCGCAAGAAGGAGATGGCTCAAAAGGAGCAGGACCAAGAAGTGGTGAGGAGGCTGAACCAAGTGCAGCTCGTGGACAATAAAAAGGAAAAGAAGCAGACAGTCGTGGTGCAAGCTCCACCGCAACAAATCATTTTACAGCCCACGTCCCCGCATGGCCTAACTCCGCAAGCAGCCATGGCGGTGCCCTTCAGCCCAGCCCCTCAATGGGGAAACAGACCGGCCCATCTCTGGGGAGCCACGGCCCGTGGAGACAAAGGACGGGCAGGAAGGCCTAATCTCCCGGGGGGCCTACAACAGAGACCTAATGCGTGCTATAATTGCGGTCGACCAGGCCACATATCTCGCCAGTGTGATAGGCCCTATAACAACTCCTCTGGAGGTGGTTTCAGAGGGGGAACCAAACCACGAGGCCAAAGGCCTCAGGGCCCGGTAAACCCCTTTGGGGGCCCGGAGCCTGGATTTTAGGGGTGCCCAGAGTGCCCTAAGGGGGGATGTCAGCTGGTAGTGTCAGGTCCGGAACAGGAGCCAACAATAACAGTGAAAGTAAATGGTCAGCCTTTGACAGCTATGGTTGACAGCGGAGCGGCTTTCACTTGTATCCGGCCCGAAGACGCTACACATCTCCCCATGTCCGGTCATTTTGTGCGGACAATAGGGTTCGAGGGTATTAAACAGCTGATCCCTTCCACAAGACCAGTAAAGCTCTGCTGGCAAGACCACACAATAAAAATCCCAGTCCTGGTGTCAAACCGTACACCTATTGCCCTCCTCGGCAGAGATGCCCTGTGTGGATTGAACTGTACCATAAAGTGTTCTCCCATTGGATGTGAGGTTGAAATACCAAACAAAACGTGCCACGAAGTGATGATGCAGTCAAGGTCCGGGAAGTCAACGCCCACCGTATTTTGGGTGGGAGATGTCAGCGACAACCTATTGGAACCATACAAGAAGTGGGAAAAGTTTATCCGCTCCGATAGACCAGGAGCAAGGACCCCAGAGTACCCATTCCACTGCACGCTACAATATCACAAAGACCTAACGCAGGCACAGGCAGAAGAGTGGTTGCGTCAGCAACCGCAAGAAGTGCAATTGAACGGCCCTTGCATTATC
Source organism: Syngnathus scovelli (assembly GCF_024217435.2). NCBI lineage: Eukaryota > Metazoa > Chordata > Actinopteri > Syngnathiformes > Syngnathidae > Syngnathus > Syngnathus scovelli. Next base: position 1,079,397 of record NC_090859.1, read on the forward strand.
CTGGGACCACAAGGAGTGGCCATGAAGATCCAGAGAAACGAATTCATCGACAAGGAATTTAAAGTCAAGAATAGCATCCCACATGTGACTTTGTTGATAGCAGAAGACTGGGAGCAGCAACATGTAGGAGAAATGATGGCGGAGGCGGAAACACTCAAGTTTTCCCCGCTGGCAGGAAACAATGCTCTGTGGGTGAGTGTTGATAAACGTTTCATAAAAATCATGGTTTCAGCGCATGGACATGGACAGCTCCAAACGGTGCAGCTGTCGCACGACTCCATCCTCAGTATGACGACGGACCAACTTAAAGAAGACATGCTACGACAGGTACCTGACTACCTGTGGTCTCGCCATAGTACGGATATTGGACTTGTAAAATCTGCACAACCGGTAACAGTGGATCTTCGGCCAGGCTGCAGACCCCCATGGAAGACACAGTACCCCCTGAAGGAGGAAGCGGTGCGGGGGATTGAAACACAGATCGAAGGATTGCTCGTGGCAAATGTGTTAAGAGTGACGCAGACCCATCTTAGTAATACGCCAATACTGCCCTTGAAAAAGCCTGACAACACCCACCGGCTAGTACATGACCTTCGAGCCGTGAACGAAGTGGTGATTGACAATGTAGCCGATGTGCCAGATCCGCACACCCTGCTGGCACAGATTCCGCCGGACGCGGAATGCTTCTCAGTGGTGGACCTTTGTGGCGCCTTTTTCAGTGTCCCACTCAGTAGCGAATCACAAGGACTGTTCGGGTTCACATTCAAAGGACAGTTTTATCAATATCAGAGACTTCCTATGGGTTACAAACATAGCCCTCATGTGTTTAACAAAGTGTTAAAGGATGATCTCGAAGGGCTCAAAAGACAGGTGCAGAGCACTGTTATTCAATATGTGGACGACATTATTGTCTGTTCATCGGATGTCGAGACGTGCCACAAAGACTCGATCAAATTGTTGCAAATTTTGGCAGAAAATGGTCATAAAGTGTCACAAAAGAAATTACAATACTGTCAAAAACAGGTTGACTATTTGGGCCAGAAAATATCGTATGGACAGAGACGTATCTCAGATGGCCATTTGGAGGCGATACGAACGGCTCCAAAACCCAGAACTGTTCGGCAAATGCTAACCTTTCTGGGAATTGCGGGATATTCGGCCTCCTGGGTCGAAGAATACGCCAAATTGGTAGGGCCGTTAAGAGCTATGATCAAAGACACAGGCAATAATGATCTCCACGCCACGCTGGATTGGACACAGGATGGCCATGTGGCGTTTGAAACAATCAAAACAAGATTGCAAGAGGCTCCGGCATTGGCTTTACCAGATTACTCCAAAAAGTTTGTGTTATTCGCGTCAACCTCGGCGGGGGGTAGGTTTGCATGTGCAATTCTTTGTCAGCCTACAGGTACGGGGTCTGGACCCCAACCTGTGGCCTATTATTCGACATCCTACTCCGAGGTGGAGATGGGCCTGCCACCATGCTATAGAGCTGTGGTTGGAGTCTATTTGATGTATGACAAAGCCTCTGCTATCACCATGGGCTATCCTGTGACAATTCTTACTCACCATAGTCTTCGGACTCTGTTGAACCATGGCAAGTACACCTTGACAGAGCCCCGGCTGCGGGACTATTACAGGCTCTTGGAGCAAGAGGATGTCACTCTAGCAAGGTGTACTACTGTAAACCCAGCTGAGTTTTTGCCAACTTCAGAGGATGGGGACCCCCACGATTGTTTGCATGAGTCAGAAAAATACTCTAGACTGCGGTCCGATTTGCAAGCTATCCCTCTGAGGGAAGCAGATCTCGAACTTTGGACAGACGGCTCTTGTTATCGAGTCGGAGAAAATTTATGCGCAGGCTATGCGGTCGTGCAAGCGCAGGGACCTGAGTTTGTAACGATCAAAGCCGAAGTGGTGCCACAACCGGCCTCGGCCCAACTTGCTGAACTGGTGGGGTTAACAGAAGCATGCCTGCTCGCAGAAGGGAAAAGAGTGACAATCTATACAGATTCGGCATATGCGCATAGCGTGTGCCACCTGTTCGGTGCTGTGTGGAGGAATCGGGGGTTCAAGAAGACTGACGGTTCCCCCATCCAGCATCATGCGCAGATAATGAAGCTGCTGGTGGCCATGATGAAACCTAGAGAAATAGTCATTGCAAAATGTGCTGCCCACAAGTCCGATGCGTCCAGAGTCACGCAGGGAAATAGAGTGGCGGACGAAGCAGCCAGGGCTGTCACGAAAGGCAGCCAGAAAGGGAAAGTTTTGTTGGTTACGCATGAGGTCGACCTCGAAGACAGGGTCACACTCAGAGATGTAATCTTAATGCAGGCAGCCGTTAACCCGATGGATAAACACCTTTGGGAGCAAAGGGGGGCGAGTCAAGACCCTACTGGACTGTGGAGAAATCACGAAGGTCTGGTAGTGGCGCCGCCAGATTTGCTGGGACTATTAATCCAGGAGGCACATGGGTTGGCCTATGTGTCAAGGGGGGAGGTAAAGAGAAAAATAACCGCAGAATACGGGTTTTGGGCGCCATATTTGCTCGAACAAATCGACCAGGTAATTGGAAAATGTGCAATCTGTTTGAAAAACAATGTGAGAAGAGAGGTAGCCACCCCCACGGGTTATATCCCGACTCCTAATGGCCCCATGAGAGAACTAGTGGTGGATTTTGTCGACATGATACAACCTGTCGAAGGGAAAAGATATATGTTGGTGGTCGTAGACCGGTTTTCAAGATGGCCGGAGGCCTGTCCAACTAAACGGAAAGATGCTCAGTCTGTGGCCAAGTTTCTGTGCCGCGAAGTTATCAGCAGATGGGGTCTGCCGGATAGGATTTCTTCAGATAACGGGAGAGAGTTTGTGGATAAAACGGTCAAAATCATAATGCAAAAATTGGGAATTAAACAGCGGCTCGGAGCAGTGTATCATCCACAAAGCCAAGGCATTTGTGAAAAAATGAACGGCGTCATAAAAAATCGAATTTCCAAAATTTGTCAACATACAGGCTTGAATTGGATAGCTGCCTTACCACTGGCACTGATGGTTTGCCGGTCGAGTGAACTCCGCGATTTGCATTTGACCCCACATGAATTGGTAACCGGTAGACGCATGCCTTCGCCGTGTTTGCGTACCAGTGGGAAAGGCCCAAGCCTGTCAATTTTGGAGGAAGAAATGAAAGCCTATGTCAAACATTTAACCACGATACATAGGAATATTTCCACCTATGTTGTTGACAGGCAGAAACAAGAAGAAGCACAAGAGAAACTCGAAGCAAATACTAAAGACACAGTTCAGCCAGGAGACAAGGTGTATGTGAAAGTGTTCCGCCGCAAGTGGTACAACGAAAGACGGCAGGGGCCATTTGAAGTTGTCCGCTGTACCGGAACAGCGGTGCAAGTAAAAGGGTCGCCAACTTGGTACCATCTGACACACTGCGTCAAGGTGCCCAAAGATGAAGAACCCCAAAGAGGGAGTCGTGGCTGCGAGAACTCCGAACAACTGCCAGAACAAGAATCGCCCAGGGGCCCAGATCGGGATGAAGACGGGCAAGGTCGAGCTGTGGTGGATAACGTGTCTGCTGTATCTGTTCCTGAGGACATCGGGGGCGACACAGCCGACGATCGAGGAAGCCAACAGTTCGACAATGTCAATCTCGACGACGCGCCCTCCCCAGATGCAGGTGACGCTCCCCAACACAGCGACACCGAGCCAACTACCACCGGAGATGGTGTCCCCAATGGACACGGTCACCCAACAGGACCCAGTGACGGACGCCCAGTCCGCCACAGAGTCCGGCCGGAGCGTTACATTGAGCAATGTTGAGGGAGTGTTGGGAAGAGCTGTCATACTGCCATGTAATTGCGCAAGGGCAGGAAGGTCCCTGTGCAGACACACCGCCAAATGGGAAGACAACACCGGTAACATCCTTGCCCTGGCTCAGCGAACACATGTGGACAATGTACTGTTACTAAACACATATAGGCGATTTGAGGTGTTAGGAGATTGCGCTCTATTTCTGACAAAAATTGGCTTGAGTGATTTCGGAAACTATACGTGTACCTGTTTCAAAATGGGAGTGGGAAAGGCAGAACGCATGGGCGACCAAGCGACGGTAGACAGTGTTACTTTCGTGACATTGACGGAGAAAAAAGAAATTGATGACGAACAACCAGACAGCCCAGTCACGGAGTATGTTAAGACGAAAAAGACAGTCACAATCAAAATTGACATTGTATCCATGACAACGATTGGCGACAACATTGAAACGCAGTCGGCCGCGGCGGGGACGCTCATGACAACGGCGGAGGCGGTAAAGCCGACGCCTGACGTTCCAGGACCTGTCCATGAAGCGTTTGCGGACTCGGACTGGTCCCCGGCGGAGGTGCGAACCAATTTGCATGCTATGGCAAGACGGGAAGCTGCTTGGAAGGCTTATGGGTTCGATGCGTTGGCATTACCGGGGGTTGATGAATGGGCAGGAAGAAACATGTGGTATCAACTGATGGTGAATTCGATCAAGTCGTCCAAGGCAGTGAGTGGGCCGTGCTTGGTAAGGGTAAAATCACCAAGTACGCTGAAAGCTGTTTTTCAGACTGTTCCAGTGCCGGTATCCGACGATTGCCAACTTAGGCTATTGCTTTGGTTGGTGTACGAGCAGTCGTGGAAAGCACCTGAAACTGACGCTCAGGTCAGGAAGATTTTTAAGCCCACAGGGGTGTGCGCGTGGATAAGTGAACTTCCCTATTTGGATATGCTCGCCGTGCATGAGGACATTCAAGTTGCGGTGCCAGAATCCATAGAGGTGCCATCTATAAAGGTGCCCGCCTGTTTTTGCTCTAATGTGACTCACGGTGGTCCGGGGGTGCCTATGGGGGTGGCAGATTGCGACTATTACTCTATGCAGTTCCCAGGTGAAGCATGGGGGGAAAGGGGAGCCATCCATCCGGTGACCTTTCCTCTACCCGACTCCTATAATGCGATTACTGTGATGGTGGAGAATCGCACGGTGCCTGGAAACACAACCATAGGTAACCTTAGAGACATCTGGTGGGTATGTGGGACTAAAGCTTATTTGTTTTTGCCTTATGGATGGTTGGGTTGCTGCTATTCTGCTACCCTGAAGCTCCCGTTTGAGGTGATGACAATAAAGAGGGGCCACAAGCCGGAGGGGGAGACTTATCAGGCGGTCCCAAGCAGGGCCAAGAGGGAGATGGCGGCGTTTCACACTACGGATGCGTACCATTGGAGAATTAGCTTGGGAGAAAAATGGGGCCTTGGGATCTTTCCCTGGTATGGGGTGACATTTTTGGCAGATCACATTGATAATATTACGTATACCCTCCAGGGATTTGCAAATGAGACGATCAAGGGCTTCCGGCAGTTGTCACTTACCCAAAAGAGCCATCGGTTGACCCTGCTTAAACATGACATGGCTTTGGATTATATCTTGGCGAGGCAAGGGGGGTTGTGCATAGCCCTAAACTTGACAGATGACGCCTGCTACACTTTGATCCCTGATAACACCGACAACATTACCAGTATCATCGACGCGCTTAAAGTCATTCGAGATTCTTTTGGGCCGTCTGAGGGCGCTGGTTGGTCAGCAACCGGCTGGATACAGGATAGACTGGGACCTATAGGGACGATAGTGGCGCAGGTGTTGGGGGCGCTCGGGATATCACTATGTGTGATGCTTTGTTTTTGCACTGCGATAATGACTTGCGCAAAGGCCATGATATTACGGTGGATAGGCGTGGTAATGCCAAGGGACCAGACCCAGATGCCGCTGCTCCCGATCGACAGTGAGACTGATCTGACTTACTCTGGTGAAATGATAGTGACTGACAGGTACTCGGATTAAACATAATAAAATGTTAAGGGGAGTGCATGGGAGAGGAGAATTAATATCAGAAAAATACAAAAAATAGAGCTATACACGAAAATGAAAACCCAAAGTTAGGGGATGAAGGAGTGGGAACATTGGCGTAGCGCCACTTCCTTGGGTTTTCATTTTCCTTTTTGTGTGATGTGTTGCATGATTCCACTGGAATGTGATCCACCGTATGTTGTTGCCCAGCCCGCGACCAGTTTACCATCGTTATTGTGTCAAAGTTGCATGTGTTTTGCGTTGAGTGCCATTGTCATCACACGATACTGGCAGGAGTTCTTATTCGTTCCAGAACCTCTGGATGCTGACCGGGGCCGTGCAAGGGACTCTATGGACAGTGACCTGGACATAAGGACTTTGTATGGACAGCAGGCCCTGGGCAGTGATACCCAGCACGTTCTATCGCTGAAGATTCGGGGAATGGACTCTGCCTCAGCACGCACTTACACATGAAGAAGGGGGGAGACATTTCGGGGGCTTATTTTGATAGCATGTTTTGATACCTCATTACTATATACCTCATTGTTTATTCCAATATTTTTACCTCATTTTGTTACCTGCTGGCATGCTGATCATGTGACGGTACAATTTCACTGTTTGGTGTTAGGTGGACATGTCATTCCATTTCCATACTGTTTGGTGAGCTCATACTGTTTTGTGGATTGTAATGTGCCAGGGCTCCTTACACCTGGGTGACACCAGGTGAGGGGAACCACTGGCGTTAGTAGAAGGGGCCTTCCTCTTTTTCCTTGTCATTAGACGGGCGAGTTTTTTTTTTTGTCTAGAGGTAGGGCCGACAGCTTTTTGGGGCTTCTAACGGGCCACACCAAATTTATTACTTTGCAATTTGTCACCGTTGTAAGGGTATTACCTAAGGGGGGTGGTATCATCGTTTGAATAATGTGGACTTCAATTTTCTTTGCTTGTGGTTCCTGAGATGCCTCAGATTGTTGTCAGGGAGCAATTGGTTAACTAAATAGTTTGAGCTTTCCTAGTTAAAATAACCTTACGTAGCATGCCTTGAGCGTGATTTAGGCTGAAGATTTTTGGGCCAAATTGTAGACGTGAGCATATATAAAATTTGGTTGGGGGAAGATGTTTGGACCTTTATCGATGTCATCTTTTGTTAGACCGTTTCCGGGACTATTACTTTGTCCCGGAAGGGGGGAATGAAGTGTAATTTGGAATTCCCTCTCTATTCCTGTAGGTGGCCTTAGAATGTCCATCTGGCGTCAGTGACACGGTTCTATTCTATATTTGCTGGTCAGGGAGAATTCAGTTTCAGCAATGTGTGCAATCCTATAATAAGGTAAAGTGGCTGTTGTCGTCCATCACCAACAGCGCTGGTCAAGATCTCCTTTTTAGGACTGAAGTAAACTAGTAGATTGAAAACCGCAGCTGGTGCACAAAGCCATGACATCAGCTCCTTGCCAGGTATAAAAGATACGGGCCTGACAGGGGAGGGGGGCTTTTTTGACATCCATGCCTTGTGCCACTCAACTTTTTGGAAAGACTTCACCCTGACATTGGTTGAATAAAATCTTTTCCCAATCAGCCGTGGTCCCTGAAGTGCTCATTCGTCGGGAAACAGCCACCGATCACCGAGTGTTTTTTGAAGACCAGAGAAGCAGCAAAAACCATATACCACACAGACTTTGATGAAACAACCAAATAAACAAAACAAAAAAACTACATCTGAAGAAAAAAATATTTTCAGACGAAATTGGATGAGGCCACTCTAAATGGGAAGGGTTTAAGAAAAATGGCACCAAAAAGAAACTCATATTTTGCAGGTAACAAACTTCAAGTTGTAAAATATGCAGCCGAAAACAGTAATCGAGCAGCAGAAAGAAAGTTTGGAGAACCGTGACGTACCAAAGCATTACTGTAATTTGAATTTCAAGTGGCACGGCGCGGCGGTTGTTTACATAAAGGACAAACGTACCGGCATCATTAGCGGCTTTGTTTCTAAGTGACACGGAGGACGCAGAGATGGAAGGAATTAAGGATTTGGAGGTTTAGTTTGAAAAACTATTATGGCTTTTACGGACGCCCGGTCCTACTCTACTGAGCTCTCTTTCACTTCACTTGATCGAAGTCGGGGGCCGGCGCTCGGCCGTGTAGCTGTCCGCGGACGGTGCATGGGGCTCGGACATGGCTTTTACGCACGCCCGGTCCTATTGTATGGAGCTCTCTTTCACATCGGTGGCTGGAAGTCCACGCCGCCACACACTTGGAAGTTTGTTTTGTTAAATAAAGAGCTGTTTACCAAACCCACGTCTATCCTTGTACTTTGTTAACGCTACAATATAGTTATATAGTAGATCTGTGGAATAACGACGAGGCTGACGTCAGGATGCACACGCGGGGTTGTTGACAAAGGACGAGGAATTTGATCGATGGATTTAATGATTTAAAGTGCACAGATGGTTTGATAATATTGCTTATATAATAGTCATTTGAAATATAATTTATATACAGTGGGGGAAATAAGTATTTGACCCCTTGCTGATTTTGCAGGTTTGCCCACTTACAAAGAATGCAACGATCTACTATTTTAATCATATGTACATTCTAACAGTGAGAGACAGAATCCCCCAAAAAATTCCAGAAATTCACATCATATGAATTTATAAAAAATGATAACCGTCTGATGAGGAAAAACAAGTATTTGAACCCCTGGACAAACAGCATGTTAATATTTTGTAGAAAAGCCATTATTGGCCAGCACAGATGTCAAACGGTTTTTATAGTTGGTGACAAGCTTTGTGCACATTTCGGCAGGGATGTTGGCCCACTCCTCCCTGCAGACAGCCTCCAAATCATTCAGGTTCCGAGGTTGTCGCCTGGCAACTCGAATTTTAAGTTCCCTCCAAAGATTTTCAATTGGATTCAGGTCTGGAGACTGGATTGTTGATCTGCACAAGGCTGGGATGGGCTACAAGAGAATCGGAAAGCAACTTGGAGAGAAAAGATCAACTGTCTGTGCAGTTATCAGGAAATGGAAGAAGCACCACACCACCGCCAACCTCCCTCGGTCTGGGCCTCCACACAAGATCTCACCTCGTGGGGTCTCCCTGATCATGCGAATGGTGAGGAATCATCCCAAAACCACAAGGGGGGAACTGATGAATCAACTGAAGGCAGCTGGGACCACAGTTGCAAAAGAAACGGTTGGTAACACACTACGCCGTCATGGATTGAAATCCTGCCACGCACGCAAGGTCCCCCTGCTCAAGAAGAAACATGTACAGGCCCGCATGAAGTTTGCCATTCAGCACCTGGACGACTCAGAAGAGGCCTGGAATAAGGTGATGTGGTCAGATGAGACCAAAATAGAACTTTTTGGCCTCAACTCAACTTGTCGTGTTTGGAGGGCAAAGAACACCGAGTACAACCCAAAGAACACCATCCCCACCGTCAAGCATGGTGGTGGCAACATCATGCTTTGGGGGTGCTTTTCAGCCAAGGGGACGGGACAACTCCATCGTATTGAGGGGAGGATGGACGGGGCCATGTATCGTAGAATTCTGGACCAACATCTCCTTCCCTCAGTGAGAAAGCTGAAGATGGGTCGAGGATGGGTGTTTCAGCACGACAACGATCCTAAGCACACCGCCAAAGCAACAAAAGAGTGGCTGAAGAAGAAGCACATCAAGGTTCTGGAGTGGCCTAGCCAGTCTCCAGACCTGAATCCAATTGAAAATCTTTGGAGGGAGCTTAAAATTCAAGTTGCCAGGCGACAACCTCGGAACCTGAATGATTTGGAGGCTGTCTGCAGGGAGGAGTGGGCCAACATCCCTGCCGAAATGTGCACAAAGCTTGTCACCAACTATAAAAACCGTTTGACATCTGTGCTGGCCAATAATGGCTTTTCTACAAAATATTAACATGCTGTTTGTCCAGGGGTTCAAATACTTGTTTTTCCTCATCAGACGGTTATCAATTTTTATAAATTCATATGATGTGATTTTCTGGAATTTTCTTTGGGATTCCGTCTTTCACTGTTAGAATGTACATATGATTAAAATTATAGATCGTTGCATTCTTTGCAAGTGGGCAAACCTGCAAAATCAGCAAGGGGTCAAATACTTATTTCCCCCACTGTATCGTTATAAGGGCCTGTGGAATATTTTGAAGTGCAAGCGCCGTCAGCCACTTTGTTGACAAAGAACGATTGATGGATTTAATGAATTGGAGTGACACCGATGGTTTTATAAACGTGTTATTTATGTAATAGTTCTCTTTAATAACTCTATATGTTACGTCAGGCCCATTCTCAGCTCTTCGTTTGTGTTTGTCACAAAGTCAAAAAGTCAAAGTCAAAGTCAAAGTCAGCTTTATTGTCAATTTCTCCACATGCCAAAGACACACAAAGAAACCGAAATTTCGTTCCCCCCTATCCCACGGTGACAAGACATGGCTCACAACAGAAAAACAAGTAACAAGTATAACAAAAGCGTGCTGAATAAATAATGAATAAATAACACAACAATAAATAAATAAATAAGAGGAGCAGAAAAAAAAAGGAGCAAGTGCGCGTACAGCAGACATTCCCGAAAATAGCGCAACAGTGCCACACGCTACGCAGAAGGGGGTAGCGAGTTCAGGGCCCTAACAGCTTGGGGAAAGAAGCTGTTGGCAAGTCTGGTGGTGCGGGAGCGCAGGCTCCTGTACCTCTTCCCAGAGGGCAGAAGGTCAAACAAAGAGTGAGCCGGGTGACTCACATCTCTGGCAATCGAGGTTGCCTTGCGGGCGAGATGGGAGGTGTAAATGTCCTTCAGGGAGGGGAGCGAAGCACCAATAATCTTACCAGCCGTATTCACTATGCGCTGCAGGGCCTTCAAGTTCTGTTCAGTGCAGTTACCACCCCAGACAGCGATGCAACTGGTGATGACGCTCTCAATAGTGCCACGGTAAAATGTAGACAGGACTGCCTGAGGAGCACATGCACGCCTGAGCTTCCGCAGAAAGTACAGGCGGCGCTGAGCTTTCTTTGCCAGTGACGAGGTGTTTTCGGACCAGGAGAGGTCCTCACTGATGTGCACCCCCAGGAACTTGGTGCAGCTCACCCTCTCCACCACAGCACCATCGATGATCAGCGGCAGGTGTGTTGTGTGACCCTTCCGGAAGTCAACAATGATTTCCTTGGTCTTATTAACGTTCAGCAGGAGGTTGTTGTCCCTGCACCACGTGGTCAGAAGGTCAACCTCCGACCTGTACCGAGTCTCGTCGCCCTTTGTGATGAGACCCACCAGAGTCGTGTCGTCAGCAAACTTCACTATGCGGTTGTCGCTGTAGGTCGCAAGTGCAGTCATGCGTCAGCAGGGTGAAGAGCAGGGTGTCACGTTAGCATACCTATCGTTTAGCCTGTTGTTGCTATCGTATCGAACGATCGATGGATTTAATGAATTGGAGTGACACAGATGGTTTTATAAACATGTTATTTATGTAATAGTTGTCTTTACTAACTCTGTTACGTCAGGCCCGTTCTCAGCTCTTTGTTTGTGTTTGTCACGTTAGCATACCTATCGTTTAGCCTGTTATTGCTATCGTTTAGCCTGTTGTTGCTCGTTCATGACTGTTCTTGGTGTGGGATTTTGTCGAATAAATTGCACCCCAAAATGCGACTTATACTCCGGAGCGACTTATATGTGTTTTTTTTTCACTTTTTGGGGCATTTTATGGCTGGTGCGACTTATACTCCGGAGCGACTTATAGTCCGAAAATTACGGTGTGTGTATATATATATATATATATATATATATATATATATATATATATATATATATATATATATATATATATATATATACGGCTGACTAGCTCAATCAGTAAGTGACATGACTTACAAACGGAAGACCCGGGTTCGATTCCCGGCAGGGGCACAATATGAGCAATGAGCGATTACCTTACCAGCAGTCAGTGTGGGTCCTTAGGCAAGACCCTTAACGATACCGCCTACCTCAGAGATAATGAGAGTACAAGAAACGAAAGACATGCCGGCTCAGACGTCGCCCGGACAAACAAGGTCTGCATCAGGTGCTGGGGAACCAGAGCACCCTGATGAAAAATGGGCTACTGGAACAAGACACAAATGGGCGAGATGCGAGAATAAGGATCTGTTGGAATGCTACTACTTCAGCAACCCGAGCGAGAGGGGTTACATGCGGAGAATGCGGGAACAATGGCAACTTCAATACCCACAGTCAACACTATCGGCCAAGCAACTAGTAGCTCAATGTTCCAATATCCATAAACGGCACCTGCTATCACACCTCGAGATTGATGAGATACAACACAAATGCCATAGAGAAGGCCAACCAGAGCACCAGGTCAGAGACGAGTTAAATCCAAGTAAAAGCCCAGAGGTTGGGTACGAAACCCCAATAAGCACAATCAAGCTGAACGAGGCAGCAACTGACCTGAAGAACAAGATCACGGTGAGAATGAATGCTCGGGAACCTAGATACACACTGCAGAGGCTAAGTGAAGTACCCTCAGAAAGTCTCCTAGAAGATGTGAATGCAGCATTGACAACAATTCCTACGGCTACCATCACTGAAACCAACGAGCTGATATACACCTCAGCAGCAGTGATCCTAGAAATGCTTGGCTACAAGAAGAATGACCATATGCGACCACAACAGTGCCCACCATGGAAGAGAAGGCTGGAGGCCAAAATCAAGATAGCACGGAGAGAAGTGAGCCAAATGACCCAGAAAGGTGCAATGAAAAAGCAAGTTCCCAAGAAATACAGCCATATGCCCATACCTGAAGCACTCGAAACTGCCAAACAAAGACTCCAAGCCTTGGCCAGCCGCCTAAAGAGGTACACAAGAGAGAATGAAGCCAGACGAATAAACAGGTTGTTCACAACACAACCAGCGAAAGTGTACGCTCAGTGGCAGGGGAATAATAGCAGAGCAGACCCACCAAGGCTGGAAACTGAACAGTACTGGAAGGATATATGGGAGCGGGAGGCATCACATAAGAAGGATGCACAGTGGCTGGTGGCTCTAAGAAAGGACCACAGCAAGCTCCCTGAACAGAACCCAGTAACCATCACAGTGGCAGACATCCAGAGAAGAGTCTCAGGAATGAAAAACTGGACAGCACCAGGCCCTGACATGATCCACAGCTACTGGCTCAAGAAACTTACAACTCTCCATGAGCGCCTGGCAGCACAAATGAACCAGCTGCTAAGGGATGGGACTCACCCTGAATGGCTAACCCAAGGGCGTACGATCCTGATCCAGAAGGATCCATCAAAGGGTACAGTCCCATCCAACTACCGGCCAATCACCTGCCTCTCCACAACATGGAAGCTGATGTCGGGCATACTATCAGATAAGATCAGCAGGCACATGGATCAATACATGAGCACTGCTCAGAAAGGGATTGGTAAAAATACCAGAGGAGCAAAACATCAACTCCTGGTGGATAGAACAGTCACCCAAGACTGCAGAACTAGACGTACCAACCTGAGCACTGCCTGGATTGATTACAAGAAAGCATATGACTCAATGCCACATACTTGGATCACTGAATGCTTGAGGCTGTACAACATCAATGGGACTCTGAGAACCTTCATCGCCAACTCGATGAAACAGTGGAAAACCACGCTTGAAGCCAATGGCAAGCCACTTGCACACGTGACCATCAAATGTGGTATATACCAAGGAGACGCTCTGTCCCCAATGCTGTTCTGTATAGGACTGAACCCCCTCAGCCAAATAATCAACAAGACGGGCTATGGATACCAACTCAGGAATGGGGCCACCATCAGCCACCTCCTCTACATGGATGACATAAAGCTATACGCTAAGAACGAGCGGGACATTGACTCCCTGATCCACACTACCAGGATCTACAGCTCTGACATCAGAATGTCATTCGGACTTGAGAAATGTGGCCGCATGGTGACTAAAAGAGGAAAGGTAATCCACACAGAGGGGGTCTCAAATACCTCCATCGAGTAAGGCAAGTCCTAAGAAGTCAGCTCAATGGCAAGAACAAGTCCCTAGCCATTAACAGCTACGCCCTACCAGTAATCAGGTACCCTGCAGGAATCATACGGTGGCCAAAGGAAGATATACAGACCACAGATATCAAGACACGGAAGCTCCTAACCATGCATGGAGGGTTCCATCCCAAGTCCAGCACCCTGAGACTGTACACTAGCCGTAAAGAAGGAGGCCGAGGACTAGCGAGCGTGAGAGCCACGATCCAAGATGAAACATCCAAGATCCATAAGTACATCAGGGATAAGGCCCCAACGGATGACGTGCTCAGTGAATGTCTCAGACAATGGGCATCAAAGGAAGATGAGGTGCTGGAGGGACCATCATGGGAGGACAAGCCCCTACATGGGATGTACCACCGAAACATAGCTGAAGTAGCTGATATCCAGAAATCCTACCAATGGCTAGAAAGAGCTGGTCTGAAGAACAGCACAGAGGCACTGATCCTGGCTGCACAAGAACAGGCCTTGAGCACCAGAGCAATAGAGGCCCAAATCTACCACACCAGACAAGACCCCAGGTGTAGATTGTGCAAAGAAGGTCCTGAGACAATCCAGCACATAACTGCAGGGTGTAGGATGCTGGCAGGTAAAGCATACATGGAGCGCCATAACCAAGTAGCTGGAATAGTGTACAGGAACATCTGTGCAGAGTATGGACTGGAAGTCCCAAGATCCAAGTGGGAAACACCTCCAAAGGTGGTAGAGAATGACCAAGCCAAGATCCTCTGGGACTTCCAGATCCAGACAGACAGAATGGTAATGGCGAACCAACCGGACATTGTGGTGGTGGACAAAGAGCAGAGGAAAGCCGTTGTGGTTGACATAGCCATCCCAAATGATGGTAACATTAGGAAAAAGGAACATGAGAAACTTGAGAAATATCAAGGGCTCAGAGAAGAGCTGGAGAAGACCTGGAGAGTTAAGACTTCAGTGGTACCTGTGGTCATTGGAGCACTAGGGGCAGTAACCCCCAAACTGGAGGAGTGGCTGAAACAGATCCCAGGAAAAACATCTGACATCTCAGTCCAGAAAAGTGCAGTACTAGGAACAGCAAAGATACTGCGTAGAACCCTCAAGCTCCCAGGCCTCTGGTAGAGGACCCGAGCTTGAAGGGAAAAAGAGACCACCCACGGGGGGTGAGGAAAAGTTTTTTTTTTTTTTTTTATATACACCGTTCAAAAGTTTGGGGTCACATTGAAATTTCCTTATTTTTGAAGGAAAAGCACTGTACTTTTCAATGAAGATAATTTTAAACTAGTCTTAACTTTGAAGAAATACACTCTATACATTGCTAATGTGGTAAATGACTATTCTAGCTGCAAATGTGTGGTTTTTGGTGCAATATCTACATAGGTGTATAGAGTGTATTTCCAGCAACTATTGTTAGGGTTTTCCAGGTTATCTTTATCGTAGGATTATGTTGGAATGTAACCTGTAATAATTACCCTCGCCTGTCCTGTCTTAACAAAAGTAGTAGAACAAAGTGCTAAGATCTTTTGAACTGATTGACTAGCTGCAGAGCTATCAAAGTTGTTTTGTTTACACAACATCGTGAAGGACCCCCTGCTGTGCTTTGATCAGCCAGGGGCTTCGGCCATTTGTCTACTCTGACCCCCACTCTCACCCCCACTCTGTTTCTCTCAATAAAAATGGTCCTGCAAGAGGCCTGAGTCAGACCTCCATTTCGATCATCGCTGCACGCACAGCGACGAATGGACTCTCCACCTGCAGGTGTCCAAAAGGACTTACTTGTCTCCCGTGTGGTTCTTGCAAAATAAGTTGGAGTGAGCAAATCTCTAACAACTATCACTCCAGTGTTCTAAGAAATTGAAGATTTCCTACAACGGTGTGTACTACTCCCTTCAGAGGACAGCACAAACAGGCTCTAACCAGAGTCGAAAAAGAAATGGGAGGCCGCGTTGCACAACTGAGCAAGAAGATAAGTACATTAGAGTCTCTAGTTTGAGAAACAGACGCCTCACAGGTCCCCAACTGGCATCTTCATTAAATAGTACCTGCAAAACACCAGTGTCAACATCTACAGTGAAGAGGCGGCTGCGGGATTCTGGGCTTCAGGGCAGAGTGGCAAAGAAAAAGCCATATCTGAGACTGGCCAACAAAAAAAAAAAAGATTAAGATGGGCAAAAGAACACAGACACTGAACAGAGAAAGACTGGAAAAAAGTGTTGTGGACGGAAGAATCCAAGTTTGAGGTGTTTGGATCACAAAGAAGAACGTTTGTGAGACGCAGAACAAATGAAAAGATGCTGGAAGAATGCCTGACGCCATCTGTTAAGCATGGAGGAGGTAATGTGATGGTCTGGGGTTGCTTTGGTGCTGGTAAGGTGGGAGATTTGTACAGGGTAAAAGGGATTCTGAATAAGGAAGGCTATCACTCCATTTTGCAACGCCATGCCATACCCACTGGACAGTGCTTGATTTGAGCCAATTTTATCCTACAACAGAACAATGACCCCAAACACACCTCCAAATTGTGCGAGAACTATTTAGAGCAGAAGCAGGCAGCTGGTATTCTATCGGTAATGGAGTGGCCAGCGCACCAGATCTGAACCCCATTGAGCTGTTGTGGGAGCAGCTTGACCGTATGGTACGCCAGAAGTGCCCATCCAACTAATCCAGTTTGTGGGAGCTGCTTCTGGAATTTCTCCAGATTACCTCAACAAATTAACAGCTAGAATGCCAAAGGTCTGCAATGCCGTAATTGCTGCAAATGTTGACGAAAGCAAAGTTTGATGTAAAAAAAAAAAATCTTATTTCAAATACAAATCATTATTTCTAACCTTGTCAATGTCTTGACTCTATTTTCTATTCATTTCACAACGTTTGGTGGTGAATAAGTGTGACTTTTCATGGAAAACACAAAATTGTTTGGGTGACTCCAAACTTTTGAACGGGAGTGTGTATATATATATATAATGATCAAAAACATTTTTTTCAACCCTTGCTCCTCACCAATTTCATAGACATTCTTGTTATTGGTCAGACTGCTGCTACTAGAGATTTCAGCGTAGGGTGAATCCCGTCTGGCAGGTGACTTCATTTCCACATAGCCACATTCAGTGTTTTTTGTTGTCAGTATTGGAGGGTCCTTGATAGTGGCGTAGGGGTTTTCAGAACTGTTCAGGGAGCTGGAGCTTCCATGATATGGTATGCCTTCTTTCACCAGGTCTGTACAATGAAACAGAGCCATTGTAAAAAACATTTTGAATTAAACAGGCAAAATTGGTCAATTCTGGACTGTGTATCATCAGAACTTACCTCGCAAAGACTTCCCCATGCATCTTCTGTCAACTCCGCAAACTCCTGGTTTGGAGAAATACAGAAATTGAAAGCAAAGTCAGTGAATGGAAGAAATTAAATTGTCTGTCGCCAGTGTGATCAAGTTTTTGCAATCTCATAGCAATGCAGTGGAAATTCCTTCACTTTCATTTTAAATCAACAATTCTATCAACCCGACTTATAGGTTATAGTTTTCACTTTCAAATTAAATAAACAATTCCACCAACCCGACTTATAGTTTGTAGCTCACCAAGTTCATTGAAGCAGTCCCTTTGTTTCCAGCCGGTCGGCAATGTGCCAGTGGCATCAGCAAGAGCATATCTCTTTCGTCCTTCCACATTCTTCAAGTTCATAAACATGTTGTTCTTGGCCAACAAAGTACAAATAAATACAATTGAAGTGACAACAGTTATCCAAAGTATGTACAAATGCATACATAAAAAATAGATACTTTTCCATATGGAGAGTTATGTTGTGGGGTAGTGCACTGGGTCAGAGTGTGGTAGCTGGGATTGGAGAAGTAGTTACTGGGGTGCACATCACATGGTAGATTAGCATCTGAAAAGAGTGAAATTTTGAAATCATTAATTCATCATTATCATCATCCTATTATATTAGTGAGACAAAGGACTGGAGAAGGAAAAAAACAGTCCAGATCAGTGTTCCCTCTAATTTTTCAAGTGTCTGTGCAAACACACAAGCTCCCTGTGCACACTGTGGACCACTATGTGCAACACCTAGTGCACACTGTGGACCACTATGTGCAACACCTAATTAATCAATTAATCAATCAATCAATCAATCAATCAATCAATCAATCAATCAATCAATCAATTAATTAATTAATTAATTAATTAATTCAATCAAGCAATCAATCAATCAATTAATAATTAATTAATTACTCCTTGAGTCGTCACCTTATCGTGATGGAGGGGTTTGCGTGCCCCTATGATCCTAGGAGCCATGTTGTCGGGGGCTTCATGCCCCTGGTAGGGTCACCCATGGCAAACGGGTCCTACATAGGTGAGGGGCCAGACAAAGCACGGCTCACAAAACCCAATATGATGATTAAGAAAATTGGATCTAGTTTTCCCTCGCCCGGACGCGGGTCACCGGGGCCCCCCTCTGGAGCCAGGCCTGCAAGCGGGGCTCGAAGGCGAGCGTCTGGTGGCCGGGCCTTCGCCCATGGGGCCCGGCTGGGCACAGCCCGAAAAGAAAATGTGGGTCCCCCTTCCCATGGGCTCACCACCTGTGGGAGGGGCCAAAGGGGTCGGGTGCAGTGCAAGCTGGGCGGCGGCCAAAGGCAGGGACCTTGGCGGTCTGATCCCCGGCTGCAGAAGCTGGCTCTTGGGACATGGAATGTCACCTCTTTGGCTGGAAAGGAGCCCGAGCTGGTGTGTGAGGCAGTAAAGTTCCGACTAGACATAGTTGGACTTGCCTCCACGCACAGTTTGGGTTCCAGTACAAGCCCTCTCGAGAGGGGCTGGACTCTCTTCCACTCTGGCTGGGCGCCTGCACATTGGGGTTCACCCCAGTGAACAAGAGGGTAACCTCCCTCCGCCTTCGGGTGAGGGGGACGGGTCCTGACTGTTGTTTGTGTCTATGCACCAAACGGCAGCTCAGAGTACCCACCCTTTTTGGAATCCCTGGAGGAAGTGCTGGAGAGCGCTCCTTCTGGGGACTCCATCGTTCTACTGGGTGACTTCAATGCTCACGTGGGCAATGACAGTGAGACCTGGAAGGGCGTGATTGCGAGGAACGGCCCTCCCGATCTGAACCCGAGCGGTGTTCTATTATTGGACTTCTGTGCTCGACACGGATTTTCTATAATGAACACCATGTTCAAACGTAAGGGTGTCCATGTGTGCACTTGGCACCAGGACACCCTAGGCCGCAGTTCGATGATCGACTTTGTAGTGGTGTCATCGGATTTGCGGCGGCATGTTTTGGACACTCGGGCGAAGAGAGGGGCGGAGCTGTCAACTGAACACTACTTGGTGGTGGGTTGGCTCCGATGGTGGGGGAAGATGCAGGTCCGACCTGGCAGACCAAAACGCTCTGTGAGGGTCTGCTGGGAACGTCTGGCAGAATCCCCTGTCAGGAAGAGCTTCAACTCCTAACTCCGGCAGAGCTTTTACCACGTCCCGGGGGAGGCGGGGGACATTGAGTCCGAGTGGACCATTGTTGAGGCGGCCAACCGGAGCTGTGGCCGTAAGGTCGTTGGTGCCTGTCGTGGCGGCAATCCCCGAACCCGCTGGTGGACACCGGCGGTAAGGGATGCCATCAAGCTGAAGAAGGAGTCCTATCGGGCCGTTCTGGCCTGCGGGACTCCGGAGGCAGCTGACAGGTACCGGATGGCCAAGCGGAACACGGCTTCGGCGGTTGCTGAGGCAAAAACCCGGGCGTGGGAGGAGTTTGGCGAGGCCATGAAGAATGACTTCCGGACAGCTTCGAGGAAATTCTGGTCCACCATCCGGCGTCTCAGGAGAGGGAAGCAGTGCAACGTCAACACTGTTTACAGTGGGGATGGCGTGCTGCTGACCTCGACTCGGGACGTCGTGAGTCGGTGGGGAGAATACTTCGAAGACCTCCTCAATTCCGCCTACACGCCTTCCATTGTGGAAGCAGGGCCTGGGGACTCTGAGGCGGACTCTCCAATCTCTGGGGTCGAAGTCACTGAGGTAGTTAAAAAACTCCTCAGTGGCAAGGTCCCGGGGGTGGATGAGATCAGCCCGGAGTTCTTAAGGGCTCTGGATGTTGTAGGGCTGTCATGGCTGACACGCCTCTGCTACATTGCGTGGACATCGGAGACAGTACCTCTGGATTGGCAGACTGGGGTGGTGGTTCCCCTCTTTAAGAGGGTGGACCGGAGGGTGTGTTCCAATTACAGGGGAATCACACTCCTCAGCCTCCCTGGTAAGGTCTATTCAGGGGTGCTGGAGAGGAGGGTCCGTCGGGAGGTCGAACCTCAGATTCAGGAGGAGCAGTGTGGCTTTCATCCTGGCCATGGAACAGTGGACCAGCTCTACACCCTCAGCAGGATCCTCGAGGGTGCATGAGAGCTCGCCCAACCAGTCCACATGTGTTTTGTGGACTTGGAGAAGGCGTTCGACCGTGTCCCTCGGGAGGTTCTGTGGAGAGTGCTTCGGGAGTACGGGGTGCCAAGCCAACTGATAAGGGCGGTTCGGTCCCTGTATCACCGATGCCAGAGTTTGGTTCGCATTTCCGGCAGTAAGTCGGATTCGTTCCCAGTGAGGGTTGGACTCCGCCAAGGCTGCCCTTTGTCACCGATTCTGTTCACAATTTTTATGGACAGAATTTCTAGGCGTAGCCGAGGCGTTGAGGGGGTCCGGTTTGGGGACCTCAGCATCGCGTCTCTGCTTTTTGCAGACGACGTGGTGCTGTTGGCTTCTTCAGGCCGTGATCTCCAGCTCTCACTGGAGCAGTTCGCAGCCGAGTGTGAAGCCGTCGGGATGAGGGTCAGCACCTCCAAATCCGAGTCCATGGTCCTCGATCGGAAAAGGGTGGAATGTCCTCTCCGGATCGGGGATGAGATCCTGCCCCAAGTGGAGGAGTTTAAGTATCTTGGGGTCTTGTTCACGAGTGAGGGGAGGATGGAGCGCGAGATCGACAGGCGGATCGGTGCAGCGTCGGCAGTAATGCGGACTCTGTACCGCTCCGGCGTGGTAAAGAGAGAGCTGAGCCAAAAGGCAAAGCTCTCAATTTACCGGTCAATTTACGCTCCTACCCTCACCTATGGTCACGAGCTATGGGTCGTGACCGACAGAACGAGATCCCGGATACAAGCGGCCGAAATGTGTTTTCTCCGTAGGATGTCCGGGCTCTCCCTTAGAGATAGGGTGAGAAGCTCGGTCATCCGGGAGAGACTCGGAGTAGAGTCGCTACTCCTCCACGTTGAGAGGAGC
This sequence comes from Syngnathus scovelli, assembly GCF_024217435.2. Lineage (NCBI taxonomy): Eukaryota > Metazoa > Chordata > Actinopteri > Syngnathiformes > Syngnathidae > Syngnathus > Syngnathus scovelli. Next base: position 1,100,545 of record NC_090859.1, read on the forward strand.
CAGATGAGGTGGCTCGGGCATCTCATCAGGATGCCCCCTGGACGCCTCCCTGGGGAGGTGTTCCGGGCATGTCCCACCGGTAGGAGACCCCGGGGATGACCCAGGACGCGCTGGAGAGACTATGTCTCTCAGCTGGCCTGGGAACGCCTTGGGATCCCTTGGGATGAGCTGGACGAAGTGGCTGGGGAGAGGGAAGTCTGGGAGTCCCTCCTGAAGCTGCTGCCCCCGCGACCCGACCCCGGATAAGCGGAAGAAGATGGATGGATGGATGGACGGATTAGATATTAATCAATCAGTGTATGCTGAATTTTATTTTGTGCGCAGCATGGAGTTTCTTGTGTGCAGAGACTGCGTGACCAGTGCGCAATTGCGCAGCTGCGCAGCTTAGAGGGAACACTGGTCCAGATCCAGTCCATATTTTTATCAAAACTATATGTGATGGTACCTGTGGTGGTATAGTCAGTGGTCACCCTCATGGCAGGAGTGTATGTCACTACTGGCATTGGAGGTTCTTTTCCTGTCTGCTTTTTCTTATAGATGATGAAGAGGAGAAGGAGAAAGAGCACAAGGAGGACCAGCACAACAATTCCTGCAATGGCTCCAATTTGATAGGTGTCCACCTGCACCGCAGCACTGGTGAAGGTGTTGAGGCTGTCAACGACAACACCAGCTACAGATCGGAGATGAGAAAGCAGTATCAATGTTAAGCTTCTTGTGTGTGTAGACATACAGTATTCAATTAATATTACAGTGTACAATAGAATCATATATGCACACAAGTCTACGTCCTCACCTTGGTCACAGCGGGCTCCCTTCCAGCCGTTGTGACAGTAACATGTACCAGTGATGTGATCACAGGTGGAGTTATTGAGACAGTCACACACCTGCCGGCAGCCATAACCATATGAACCAGGAGGACACGCTACAATAACAAGTAACGAATGTAAGCGCATATTCATCACATCAGGATTTCAATACGTGGCCTCAGTAGGCTACTCGAAGAGCCGGTCCCAAACCCAGTTAAAAAAGACAAGGTAAACAAATAAACTAATCATACCTAATAGGAAGATAAAAGTCACAAATCTTTCTGTTGATGTTCAATTCAGTAAGTACAAATCCATTCATTTGTCCAAATGTTTGTATTGGTTATACTGCTCAGGGTTGCAGGGAGCTGGATCCTTTGCCATCTGAATTTGGGCAAAAGTTGCCCTATAGCCTTTCCCTGGACTGGTTGCCAATCAAAGAAATAATATATTTACCGTGTCAATTTCATACTAGGCGGCTCGGTGGCGCACTGGGTAGCACGTCCGCCTCACAGTTAGGAGGGTGCGGGTTCGATTCCACCTCCGGCCCTCCCTGTGTGGAGTTTGCATGTTCTCCCCGGGCCCGCGTGGGTTTTCTCCGGGCGCTCCGGTTTCCTCCCACATTCCAAAAACATGCTTGGTAGGCCGATTGAAGACTCCAAATTGTCCCTAGGTGTGAGTGCGAATGGTTGTCTGTCTCTGTGTGCCCTGCGATTGGCTGGCAACCGGTTCAGGGTGTCCCCCGCCTACTGCCCGATGACGCCTGGGATAGGCTCCAGCACGCCCGCGACCCCCGTGGGGACTAAGCGGTTCAGAAAATGGATGGATGGAATTTCATACTACAGTGGAGCCTCGGTTTTCGACCACAAGCCGTTCCAGAAGGCTGTTCGAGAAGTGAATCGTTCGAATTCCGAATCATGTTTTCCCATTACAAATAATGAAAAAAAATTCCACGCAAAAAAACCCCGCCTTTTTTTAAGCATTCTTTCATTTGCGCATTTTTGTCCGATCGCGCAACTGCAGCGCACCGCCGAACGCGCAACGGTCGCGCATCGTCGACCGCGCAACTGCGCAACTGCATCGCACTGGTCACATAATTGTGACAGAGCGGTCGCTAAAATTTAGAAAATATTTTTAAAGTCCTAATGGACTTTCCAAAATGTAAGTGGACCTCAGTATGCAGGGAGCTTAATTTGGTCCGATCGCGCAACCGCATTGCTATAGGAGCGTCTTTGTGTTTTAGGATGGCTTTACTGCCCCCACTTGCTTCCTTTGGTGGCATGATTAGAGTTGATGCAATCCTCAGAGTAACGAGAATGTAATAACGAACGGAGTCAGTTGGCATGCGGGTCCTCTCGGCTCATCTCGCGAGGTTCGACAACCGAATTTCATCCGACATCCGAACCAAAAAAAATCTAGAATTTTTTTGTTCGAATACCTATTTGTTTCAGAACCAGGACGTTTGAAACCCGAGGCTCCACTGTATTCTTAAGTCAGGCGATTAAAGAACTACACCAGGGGTCAACAATCTTTTTTAAACTAAATTAAAATGTCACGCTCCTGCGTTTTGGCCACCTGTCAAACTAATCAGTTACACCTGCCTGCACCTGTAACTTAAGCACTTAAACCCCATGATCCCCGTCCTTCCTTGTCAGTCTGTCTCGTGATGCTACCCTGTTGCTCACTGCTCTCTCCCCGTCTGACTCCCATTGCCGACCTTGACCCGTCTTGTCTTCTCTGCCGCCTACCCTGACCTCTCACTAGTTTCTGACCACGTCTTGCGCGCTGCCTGTCCTGATCCCTTGCTTGTCCCCGACCACGACTCACTGCTGCGCTCCGCTGTGCTGCACGCTTTCTCCGCTCCTCTTTTCCCCAGGTGGTTGCTAGGCATCCACCACCCAGTCACCCCGTGGGGAGCAACCAACCACCCTGTCATCCTAGGTCACTGATTCCACCCGGCAGAGTCGTCACTCCAGCCGTTCCGCTATCCCAGCTCTCCTCGTTTCCCCTACCCCAAACAATAAACTCTGTCATGCTGCACTTGACTGTTCGGCTCTGTTTGCGACATAAAATGTAATTCTTAGGTTATGATCACTCTGAAGTAGGACTGTCACGAGCAAATATTTTTAGAATCGATCATTGTACCGATTATTCTATCAGATAATCAGATCAGATTTGATTTTGCATTATTACTCAAATTGTTAAAAAAAAATAAGAATAAAAACAAAAAAAAGTTATATTTTATGTTCAATGCCAAAATGGCTGTACCGTTATTTGGCCCAAATGAAATCTCATGATTTGCTAGGTGGTTTCTGAAGGTGCTAATTACCGTATTTTCCAGACTATAAGTCTCTCCAGAGTATAAGTCACACCAGCCATAAAATGCATAATAAAGAAGGAAAAGACATATATATACAAGTCGCACCGGAGTATAAATTGCATTTTTGGGGGAAATGTATTTGATAAAATCCAACACCAAGAACAGACATGTCATCTTGAAAGGCAATTTACAATAAAAATAGAATAGGCAACAACAGGCTGAAAGTACGGTATGCTAACGTTACGTAAACACATAAACAAGGAACTGAGAATGTGCCAAATGTAACATATTAAGACTTATTCAAATAACTATAGCATAAATAACAAGTTTATCTAACCATCCGCGTCACTCCAAATCATTAAATCCAATGAAATCATCATCCTCTGTGTCACTTATAAACAACTCTGCTAACCCCGGAAGTAGAAGACGTGATGCTTCCTCTTCTACGTGGCTAATGTCTGACTCATTGTCAGTTGCATTTCCAATTATTCCACAGTCTTAGAGCGCCCTCAGGTGGTTTAGTGAGAAAATAACATGTGAAATTATATAATGTGTTAATAATAATTTCACACATAAGTCGCTCCTGCGTATAAATCACAACTATGAAAAAAACTGCGGCTTGTAGTCCGGAAAATACAGTAAATTATTGGATATACACGATTTCACCTTACATATGTGTTGTTTCAATATTTCTCTAAAATTAATGGATAAAAAAAAATTGCTAATGTTTTTCATTTTCCTGATAAAAACATACCTAAACTGCGCTAGTTAGTGAAAAATTAACCATCCTCAGTTTAACCTCCCTTTAACCGAATTACATGAGCTTAATCCATAAGTAAAATTAATGACGTATTTATAGGGACAGTTGCTACAAACAGCAGTCAAGAGAAACCATTAACGGAATTATTTGATTGTTTACATACTTTGTTGACAGTGTTGGCCCATGAAGCCAGTACGGCAGGTGCATTGTCCATAGATGTGGTCACAGTCTGCTCCATTCATGCACTGGCATGTTTGAGAACAATCTTTCCCATAAAATCCTAATGGACAACCTGAGAAGGAGTCAAGACATGTCAAGTCAAAACACTGATTTAAGGAAGGGAATAATGGTAATCTGTAGTGACGACTGAGGAAAATAAAAACAAAGTCTATAGGTAGTCGACTGACGTTGTGTGCAGTAAAGGCCGGTCCATCCTGGTGTGCACTTGCATTCGCCATCATAGGCATTGCAATGGGCTCCGTTGTGACAGTTACATGTGTGGATGCAGTTGGGTCCCCATTGAGCAGGAGGACACGCTGCAATACAAAGACAACTTGATCAAGTGTGCTGTGAGGTACAATGAAAGCAGCGTAATGCACCACAGTAACACCACATCGTATAGAATTCGAGGGAGTGAACTGACGCTGAGAGCAGTCACTGCCAATCCATCCTGGAAAACACTGACAGGAGCCATCAATAGGGTTGCACGTGCCATTGTTGGTGCAAGTGCAGCTCAAGGCACATTTCCTCCCGTAGTAACCACTGGGACAAACTACACAAGATATGTCTTTCTTAAATAACATTTATGCTGCAGTGAAGTTGTAAGTTGACTATTTGGTCGGGACCACCAATATGCTGATGTAATGCTCACCCTCATTGCAAAGTCCCCCCTTAAAGCCTGGGAGACAGTCACACTGTCCACTCACATGGTGGCATGGTCCATTACTGTGGACACACTGGGGACACGTCTGACTGCAACGGTGACCAAAGTAACCTGGAGAGCATACTGAAAAAGAAAAAGGGAACCTAAGATTAGGTAGACTCATGTCTAATGCTCACTTCATGTTAAATACCACAGCAACGGTCAGCCCCACACCCCCAAAGAAATGTGCCAAATTTAATCTTTACTGTAGTAAAATCGTTGAATGCCCTTGAAGTCATATCATGGAGAGTTGATCCCAATTTCCAGGTTAAATACACCTCTAAAGGAGCTCTGTATATCCTGAATGACAGCAGCAAAAAGTCTCCACTTCAGTGGGCATCTAAATGGTACTCATCATGTATGATCAGCTTTTATATTGTAACACAGTTAGTTACCGTTCTTCAAAGTTAAAAAATGACCACGAATTGAAACTGATGCAATGACTATTATTTGCTATAGTAAATTAGTTTTTACAAATAGTAGCAAGGACGGAGTCCACGATGGTCGACTGGTTAGCACGTCCACCTCACAGTTCAGAAGTGCAGAGTTGGATTCCGCATCTGGCCTGTGTGGAGCATGTTTTGCCTGTGTTCGGTTTCCACCCACATTCCAAAGGCATGCATGGTAGGCCGATTGACCACTCCAAATTGCCCGTGAGTGTGAGTACGGATGGTAATTCATCTCCGTGTGCCCTGCGATTGGCTGGCGATCAGTTCAGGGTGTATCCCTTTCAAAAGGGACGTCACTGTTCGGCTCTCAGCGGATGCTTCGTGGCCGTTTGTCTACCGTCGATCATCGGAAACATAAAGTATGGCTGCGGATCAAGAGGTTTGTACGGCTTCGTGCACCAACTGCACCCTTCTCTTAGAGAGGTTGTCCCTGCTAGAGGTACGTGTCCGCCAGCTAGAGCAGAATAGTGCGATAACAGTAGATGTGGCGGACACAGATGCGGACTGTAGTCAGCCCACTAGCCCAGTTAGCATTAGCATTAGCCCCAAGCGGCTTGCTAATCGCAATGAGCCAGGTAAGACGCATAGCTGTCCAAAGTCATCTCGGTCTACTGGCCCTCGCACCTTGGTCATAGGTGACGCCATTACTCGAAATATCACGCTTAAAAATCCAGCCACGGTAATGTGTATTCCTGGGGGCAGAGCACCCGACAAAGAAGCTAATCTTAGGCCTAGTCAACAGCGTAGTTCCAACAACACAAGCTACTCGGACATAGTGATACACGTTGGCGCCAATTATGTTAGGATGAGGCAATCAGTGATCACAAAGAAAAACATAGCGAGGACTTGTGTTCTCGCCAGAAAGATGAGTCGGCATCGAGTATTTGTCTCTGGCCCCTTGCCTGGGAGAGGCACTGATAAGAGGTTTAGTAGATTAGTCTCCCTTAATCGATTGATGGCTGGGTTCTGTAAAAAGCAGGGACTGTATTTTATAGATAACCGGTCCTCCTTCTGGGGCGCCCCGACCTGCTGAGGAAGGACGGCCTTCATCCTAACCGTGAAGGCGCCTTCACTCTTTCTAGGAATATAGATTACTGTTTGAGCCACTCATGACAGGTCACTTTAGAGCAGGCCGGGGCACAGGTGACGAGACCACCTGTTAGGATGGGTTTGGAGTCTGTTAAGTTAAAGTTAACTAGCGCTAGGCTAGACTTCCAGCATGCACATAGCTCCTTGTGTAAACTAGAGCGTCACAGTTTGAATAGTGCTACAGTACACATGAACACACTTTCTACTGAGGTACTAGACAAATACAATCACTCCACCCCGACCGGTATCGCTGAGGAAATGCTGCCTGTTTCAGATAATATTACATGTGTACCAAATATTTACTATCAAATTCCCACGGTCGTATCGTCCCACCGCGCTAATAAACATTTGAGAAGTGATGTCAGGCCTAGAGAACACAATCTTACTCGCATTTCGTTTAAAAATCCTTCGATAAATAGATTACACTTAAACTCGGTTTTATGAATATTAGATCGCTTCATACGAAAGCAGTTCTCGTTAATGACCTCCTCACGGAATATAATCTAAATATTTTTGGTCTTTGCGAGACCTGGTTAAAACCTAATGAACTGCTGCCGCTTAATGAGGCTTCGCCTCCAAATTTTGTGAGCTCGCATGTGGCGCGTCCTCGAAAAAAGTGGGTGTCGCCCTCATCTCAAATTCCGATCTTAGATTTAGGCCTCGCTCGATTAACGTATTTAAAACATTTGAAGTTCTCACTGTCCGATCCACCGCTTTACCGTCATTTTATCTTGCTGTTATTTACCGTCCACCCGGGGCTTACTCTGGCTTCCTGGATGAATTTTCAGAATTTGTGGCTGATCTAGTGACAAATGTGGATAATATAATAATCATGGGCGATTTCAATCCGTCCATCCGTTTTCTATACCGCTTGTCCCCACGGGGGTCACGGGCGTGCTGGAGCCTATCCCAGCAGTCATCGGGCAGTAGGCGTGGGACACCCTGAACGGGTTGCCAGCCGATCGCAGGGCACACAGAGACGAACAACCATCCGCACTCGCACTCACACCTACGGGCAATTTGGAGTGCTCAATTGGCCTACCAAGCACGTTTTTGGAGATGTGGGAGGAAACCGGAATGCCCGGAGAAAACCCACGCGGGCACGGGGAGAAGATGCAAACTCTACACAGGGAGGGTCGGAGGTAGAATTGAGCCGGCACCCTCCTAACTGTGAGGCGGACGTGCTAACCAGTGTGCTAACCAGTGTGCTAACCAGTGTGCTAACCAGTGTGCTAACCAGTGTGCTAACCAGTGCGCCTCCGAGCCACCCTGAGGATTTTAATATCCACATGAATTTACCGTCAGAGCCACTTACTTCGGCGTTTCAGACTTTAACTTATACGTTTGGTTTTACGCAAGCCGTACAGGCAGCAACGCATAAGAACGGAAATACCTTAGATCTGGTATTATCCTGAGGACTGGCAACCTCAAATATAACAGTACTGCCATACACTACTGTTTTGTCTGATCATTACTTAACAAAATTTGAAATTTTAGTTCTTTGTTAAAGACAAAAGAGCAATCAGATTTATAGCAGCCAATCGCTCAGTCGAGACCACCGATTACCGACGCTGACGATCATGCAATAACCCTCTCAAATTTTAAAAGCGTGTCCCTTGAAAGGCTTACACAATTGGTTAGTGCGGCTAAACAAACAACATGTTTACTCGACCCGCTTCCAGTCAAACAATTTAAAGAATTATTTCAAATTTTAGGACTGTCCGTCTTAACTATAATTAATCTGTCTGTCTCCTATAGTGCCAACAGCCTTTAAAACCGCTATCATTAAACCGTTACTTAAGCGACCAAATCTTGACCCGGACTGTCTCAGTAATTATAGGCCAGTTTCAAACCTCCCATTCATAGCAAAACTTCTTGAAAAAGTAGTAGCACAGCAGCTTATTGATTACATGGCCGCCAATAATCGATATGAATCTTTTCAGTCTGGTTTTAGAGCTAATCATTCCACTGAGACAGCATTTGCTGAAGTGACTAATGATCTCCTCATAGCTTTGGATTCACACACACATTCAACACTTCATCGGTATTGTTACTATTCGATCTTAGTGCTGCCTTCAACACTGTAGACTTCAATGTTTTATTAGCGCGTCTTAAAAGTTGTGTTGGTATTTCAGGGTCAGCACTAGGCTGGTTCTATTCCTATCTATCAGACAGGACACACCGACTGGTCCATGGCAATACGTCCTCTGAGCTCTATAATGTTACGTGTGGTGTCCCACAGGGATCGGTAATCGGACCAATTCTATTTAATATTTATATGATTCCGCTTGGGGACATAATACGTAAATAAAATATTAGTTTTCAATGTTACGCAGATGACACCCAATTATATATGCCGTTATCGATGACAGATCCGCGGGACTGTTCTAATCTTGAGGCGTGCCTTGCGGATATCAAGCAATGGATGTCTCTCAACTTCCTTCGTCTTAACCCAGATAAAACTGAGATGTTAATTGGTCCAGCTCGTTATCAACACTTATTTAAGGAAACCACTATAACTATAGATAACCGTACTATCACTCAGAGCAATACAGTAACTAATCTCGGGGTAATATTTGACCAAACGCTCTCCTTTCAAAAGCACATTAAGAATATAACCAGAATTGCATTTTTTCACCTTCGTAATATTGCTAAGATTCGTCCGATCCTCTCGACCGGTGATGCGGAAACTATTATACATGCGTTCATCACGTCGCGCCTGGACTACTGTAATGCATTATTATCTGGTCTTCCTAAGTCCAGCATCAAAAGTCTAAAGTTAGTACAAAATGCTGCTGCACGGCTGCTCTCACAGACAAGAAAATTTGATCACATTACCCCAATATTAGCCAACTTACATTGGCTCCCGGTCTATTTAAGATGTGACTTCAAGGTTCTTCTATTAACCTATAAATCATTGCATGGCTTAGCGCCTTCATATTTCGTCGACCTAGTTGTTCCTTATGTTCCGTCTCGTAACCTTTGTTCGCAAAACCCTAGTCTTTTAGTGACACCGAGGGCCAAGAAAATGTCTGCAGGGTCTAGAGAATTTTCTATTCGGGCTCCAGAGCTTTGGAATGCCCTACCAATAGATATTAGAACTGCTACCTCAGTAGAAACATTCACACGTTTAAATACACATTTCTATGATATGGACTTTAATTAACCTGTAGTGGCCGATTCGGCTGGAGTTTGTTTTCGCTCCCTCTCCCCATCCCCCCTCCCCGGCTGGGGAGGTGGTTAGGTGACACTCAAGCTGACAGCGGCTATCTGGATTCTCATGGACCAATTCAGGATGAGAGAACTGCAGCTTACACTCCTCGAAGACACTGCCAGGACAATTGAGGGCACCTCCTCCAGCTCGTTGCTTTGACTTGGACATCCACTTTTTCATTGATTTTCATATTCCATATTTTATGTGCCCTCTCTGCATCCATTGCAGCTTGGTGATCCTGAAAGGGGGATCCTTCCATCTGTGGTCCCTTCTCAAGGTTTCTCATTTTTCTCCTGGTAGTTTTTTTTTGAGTTTTTCCTTGACCTTTTGGGAGCTGAAGATCAGGGGATGCTTTGAGAATAATTGTCAATTATTTGTCTATGTGAAGCCCTTTGAGACTGCTTGTAATTTAGGCCTGATGGCGCCGCGGATGGCTGCCACGGTGAGTCGCTCTCTGTTTCTTTGTCTTATTTTGTGTGTTTTCTGTGTCTTCTGCTGTCCATCCCTGTTGGAATAATTTTAAGTGAAGCTTTGGCCTGCCAGACCTGGAGGCCTCGCCTTTACGAGTTTATCTTTCCTTTTATCTAGGTTCTTCCTTTTTAGTGATAGGGATGTCTTTTGATCCCTGTCAGCCATTTGTATCCTTCCTGTCCTTATGTTGTCTGTGTGTTTTGGTTCCCGTAAGAGGCCTTCACTAACAATGAGCAGGGCTTATTTGCATAGGTGACATGTTCTTTGTTTGATTCACAGGAACTTCATTCCTTTTATATTTAGATGTAGGTTTGGTTCATAGATTGTAGTTTATCAGACCTATTCTTCTTTGTTAAGGGTTACATACAGTTAGAAGTAGTTGCATAAAAGTTATCCCATATTTACTCAATGTTTGTTTAAGGAACTGCATACCGGTTACCTCACATTTGTTTAATGTGTGTTGAAATGTTTAGGACAAGTTACTTATTATTATTATTATGTGTTAATTACCAAGTAGCTAAAGTTAGCAAAGGTCTAGTTGCATTTGTTCCACAGCAAAGCGGCAATCAACGTGCGTCAGGGTATTTGTTGACCTGAGGACAAGTCAGCCAACTGTAAAGGAAGACAGCTGGGGACGGCCTCTGCGGGGGGTCACGAGCCAACAGCGGAGTGCTAATTCACACCACACTACATTCTTTTGCTAATCAGCGTTGCTACAGACACAATCCCCCTCCCTTTAGTGTAGCAACGCCTCTGTAACCAGGGCAACCATAACATTAAAAAGAGGGGCACGTGGAGGAAGGACTCAGAACTGATGGAGGTTGTAACTGAGATTGCTTTCTCTATCGTTCTCCTCGCGAGTAAACCTGTTCTGGTTGTCTTCTCCTCTTCATTCCAGCGAGTGATTTAATGTCTAATCGTATTTAGACCCAACATTTAATTGGTCCTTCGAGTCGGATGCCAACACACCTGAGGATTCCAGCGGACGGCAGCAGAGATCCAGAAAGACCGCGCGCGGCAGGACCTTCCTAGGTGGGGTCCTAGAATCCTTTTCAAAGGCTGGCTGTCTGCTCGTCAGCTGGGATCTAAGGGTTGAAGGCAGTCCGAGGTGCAGAGGTGAAGAGAACCAGAGGGTGAGTTTGTTTTTTTATATATAAAAGGAATGAGCGGCCGAGGGCTCGTTGTGCCCTATAAAAGTCCTAGGACAGAACGGAAAGGTTCGTTCTAAAGGTACCAAAACGGAAAGGTCCGTTTAAATAAAAGTTACACAACGCAGGTGTAACAAACCGGTTAAAGGACAGAGGTGTCCGACGGAGAGGCCCGTCAAAAGAAAAAGGTCAGCGGAAGTCCACGTGACGAAAATTCCGTAATACTGAGTGATTGGGAGTGTGAATGGGAATACGTATCACTAGATACAGTATTCCATATTAAAACAGTGGGGAACACATAACGTGGTTCTGTGGACGCAATAGGCAAGGATTCTCCACCAGAACGCTGGTAGAAGTGAAAATCACCACAGGATCTTTTCGTTATCCCACTGGAAACACCCGACTTTAGAAACCCCTATGGTTTTACAGTTGGGACCAAATTGATTAAAATGGGGAACGGGAAGAGTAAAAATAATATCCGAGATAATCTTAAATGTAAAGATTGGAAAATAATTGAAAGGCAGGATCCCGACCGACTTAAAAACCTCGATAAATGGGTTAAGAAATATAAATTTGAGGGACAACTAAAAACAACCAAATTGATAGAACTTAGAGGCGCCATGAAAGAGAGAACAAAGAGAGACCCTAGAAAGATGAAAAAAGAAGGAGATGAGGATGTGGTGTTTTGGCTCAAAGTAGCAAGAGAGAGAGAGAGGGGAGAAAAAGAGAAAGTGGAAAAGGCACTGTATTGTAGGAAGGAAGATGATGAGACTGGGCCTAATGGTAGGCAGGCAAGAGATAATCAAAATTTACAGAGAGCTAGAGAAGAAGGGGGAGGTGTAGAGGAAGTAGAGAAGCGCGTAGGGAAAGCACATGCTACAACTTCAAAAAATAAGGTCATAGAGAAGTTCTATCCACAAATACCCGACACTGGTGCAAAAGAGGGGTCAACCCCCCCTTATGGGTTAACAGACAGAGCCACCAGACAGAAAAACCCAATAGAAATGGATAGGTCAAAGGAAATGAGAGCAAATTATACAGAGAAAGGGAGAACAAAACAAAATGATAATGAAGCCTTTGACGAGTATCGAGTGCGCATGACAAAAGTGTTTAAAACACACAGTGGGCTGGTGGAAGATATTGCGCCTCAAGGTGCTTATCAACAGCAATTAAAAAATGCCATCCACGCAGGGTCCAGGCCAGCAATACAAGGCTGGGTGATCAAACATTATATAGGCATGAACACCGGAACTTTGGAGGAATACATAAATCACGCCCTCCATGCAGAAAAAGTCAAAGAAAAACAGAAACAAGTGAAAGCGACAAAAGACATTTTTTTGGTAGATGAGAACAGTGACACTTTCTACCAAGATACAGGCAGAGGGTGGAAAGGTCAGAGGGGGCGAGGAGCCACTAATAGAGGAGGCTCCAAGGGCCACGGGAGAGGATTTGTACCTTATAGTGAACGTGAATGTTGGAATTGTGGAGAAAAGGGCCACATGGCACACAATTGCACATATAAACAAAACCAATAATGACTAGTACAAGATCAAAATACATCAGATTCTCATGTAATAAAGTGGGGACCTGGCAGCCAAAATTAAAGAGAAATTAGCTTAAATATACAGGAGATATTCGTGTTAAAAGGATAAAGTAAGATAAAGAAACACTGAAGTTAAACTTTGCAAAATAAATGGAAAAGAATTACAAATAGCTCCTAAAACTAAAATAGAGAATAAATCTGACAAGTAAGATGAGCAAAAAGGTGTTCTTAGTACGCTCTATGTGGTTTTATATGTTGTGCATCATCCTCTTGTGCTGATGTGTGTGTGTGTGCGTGCGCGCAGAGGATCCTCATGAATGTTGTGTATATGTGTGAGTGTGTGAGATGTGTGTCCTATGGAGAAATCAGTAATGGAGAATGTCAGGAGGCTGTTGAGCAATAATAGGGTAATTGAGAAGTGGATGATGGTGTGCTCAAGTTGGTTGGCGAACCTAAGATGAGCAGTGTGTGGCAGTAGAGAAAATAAGACGTGTGTGGCAGAAAGTGACGAGAACGGTGGCTTGATAGGAAGCGTGCCTGCGCTCGGGCGTAGTCGCGGGTCGGGGCTGTGCGCGTAGGCCTGTGCTATGCTCGTGTGGGCGGTGGGCCGGCATCATGATTGTTGCAGGAAATGGCCAGCCTGTGACCAATCAACATTGATGCCGCGTCCCCCCCTCGCACGGGGGGTGCTATGGCTGTGGGCGAGGCAGGGAAAGTGTGAGTTTCTCAGAGAATGTTTGTGAGCAGGGTGATGCTTAAGGAAGATGTGACAACATTAGCATGAAGGAATAAAGGCACTGATGAGAAAAAAAAAAAAAAAGGTCTAACCAAAACGTCAAAATAGAGGATGACGTTTGCGCAGCGTTGTTTGTTGGTATTGTTTGTGATCTGTGTCTCTGCTGTTTTTGTGTTGTCTGTGTGCTGTCAGTGTTATGTGTTAAAAGGATGAAATTGGCTAATATACGTAGGTGCACAAAATAATTTATTAGACGGTAGGCTATCTGATTTGCACCGCAAAACAAAATCAATTTTGAAAAAATAGGAAGTAAAGAAAAGCAAGCAATTTGTTTATGGGCAGAAACTGGTCCACACTGCATTAATGCCTAGCCTTGATGAAACAAAATTTGAGAGACGGAAAGAACTTGCTTTCTGGAATTGGATGAAGAAAAATTATGTAATAACGACATTTTAAAGCTAAATTTAAAATTTGAGAATAAGAGAGCGATTGAGCTAGTTAAAGTTAAGAAACAACAACAATTAACTATTATATTAATTCACTGGCAGTTATTTTGTTGATTTTTTTCCGATTGGTGGATTGGTTTGTCACTTTGAGAAAGAAAAACTTCCGATGCAAATGGGCAGCAATATTATGTGCTCGTACAAATGAACCGATACATATGGGCAGCAATATTGAGCCATGAAGTTGTCACGTGATGTTGACTTGACACATGGCTCAACAGGGGGGATGAAAGGGCAGTTCAGTCGGCTTTATACAACATATGGATTTGATTCATATTCAAAACATTTATAAAAAAAAAAAAAAAAAAACTGTAGAGCTTGTTTACCATGTGCTAAACTCAATCCACAGGGTTATAATGCCTGGTCATAATAGATGCATTCTCAAAATGGATTGAATTGGCTTCAAAGTAAACACTGAATGCCTTAACAGTGGCAAAAATGTTATGTAACGAAATAATACCTTGGCAACAACAGCTGTAGAAGTTAAAGAATGAAATTAATATCTCTAAAATGAATGTTTGATAATTGGTTTCAGGTAATTACCTATAAGAGTAACTGGTAAAAGAAACGATTTATTGCTGATGGGAAAACAAGCTGCAAACCAGAGAGAAAAAGAAAAAAAAAAAAAAAAAAAAAAAAGAACAAATTGAATATGTCATGTGTATGGGTTTGCGACCGATTCTTTATGTTGTACCATTACCATTGAACAAAGATTGTGTGAAATCTGTCACGTCTACTGATTGTGAAATGTACAACAGAGCGTTCTATATAATATCCGTTGAGGAAAAGAAAAGAAACCACTGCTTCTAGAGAATGTAGTCAAGCAAAATTGTATATGTATCGACACGCCAAGATCTGGGGAAAAGCTGGTAAAAACCAAAATGTCTTTAAATTTGAGAGGCGACGATAATCTGACTTTAATTGATGCAATTAGAGTCCCCAGAGGAGTTCCTGATTAATAAGAATTAATTGACCAAATTGCAGCAGGATGGGAGTCTTCCATTTGTTGGTGGTGTACGATAAACAAAAACGTAGACAGGATAAATTGCATCCATTACAACGTGCAAAAATTGGGCAATTGGACACAAGCGGGGCTTGAGGCAGTGCATGAACAGCTAGCCACGACTTCCCTAATGGCCTTCCAGAATTGCATTGCTCTTGATATGTTGTTGTCTGAGAAAGGAGGGGTCTGTGCAATGTTCGGAGAACAGTGCTGTACCTTTATCCCCAACAACACCGCCCCTGATGGGAGCCTGACAAAGGCCATTGAAGGCCTGCGATCCCTCAACACGAGGATGAAAGAGCACTCTGGCGTGGACACATCAATGTAGGACAACTGGATGCATGCCTTTGGGAAGTATAAAGCACTTGTGTCCTCAATTATAATATCAGTTGCAGTATTTACTGCTATACTCACCTTGTGTGGATGTTGTTGTATTCCATGTCTGCGTGCTCTGTTTAATCGTCTCATCACTACAGCAATATCGCCCATGGAAGACAAGATGGCCCGGGTATGCCTAATGTCTGAACGCCAACATGTTGATGATAATGATGAAGATGAAATTTTTGCACTTGAGTTTACAGACTTTTTTCCAGATCTGGGTGTTTCCGAATGATGATGATGCAACAACTAACCTTTTGGGTGTAAACATATTTGTGCTCATACCTGTGATCCGACAACTGAAAATCGAGTGAAGTGGTTGTTCTTGGTGATGAAAAACTTGAGCTAATATGTGATAAACAGGGAGGAATGTTGGAATAATTTTAAGTGAAGCTTTGGCCTGCCAGACCTGGAGGCCTCGCCTTTACGAGTTTATCTTTCCTTTTATCTAGGTTCTTCCTTTTTAGTGATAGGGATGTCTTTTGATCCCTGTCAGCCATTTGTATCCTTCCTGTCCTTATGTTGTCTGTGTGTTTTGGTTCCCGTAAGAGGCCTTCACTAACAATGAGCAGGGCTTATTTGCATAGGTGACATGTTCTTTGTTTGATTCACAGGAACTTCATTCCTTTTATATTTAGATGTAGGTTTGGTTCATAGATTGTAGTTTATCAGACCTATTCTTCTTTGTTAAGGGTTACATACAGTTAGAAGTAGTTGCATAAAAGTTATCCAATATTTACTCAATGTTTGTTTAAGGAACTGCATACCGGTTACCTCACATTTGTTTAATGTGTGTTGAAATGTTTAGGACAAGTTAGTTATTATTATTATGTGTTAATTACCAAGTAGATAAAGTTAGCAAAGGTCTAGTTGCATTTGTTCCACAGCAAAGCGGCAATCAACGTGCGTCAGGGTATTTGTTGACCTGAGGACAAGTCAGCCAACTGTAAAGGAAGACAGCTGGGGACGGCCTCTGCGGGGGGTCACGAGCCAACAGCGGAGTGCTAATTCACACCACACTACATTCTTTTGCTAATCAGCGTTGCTACAGACACAATCCCCCTCCCTTTAGTGTAGCAACGCCTCTGTAACCAGGGCAACCATAACATTAAAAAGAGGGGCACGTGGAGGAAGGACTCAGAACTGATGGAGGTTGTAACTGAGATTGCTTTCTCTATCGTTTTCCTCGCGAGTAAACCTGTTCTGGTTGTCTTCTCCTCTTCATTCCAGCGAGTGATTTAATGTCTAATCGTATTTAGACCCAACAATCCCGGATCACTTTTACTAGAGAACCACTGTTAAACATCGGTCAGTCTTCTTCTGGTCTTTTCTCTCCTGTTCTCTCTGATTCAGACTGTTTGTCGGAGATTTTAGCCGGAGCGGCGGTGCTATACAAGCTAGCGCGACGGCGGCGACGCGGAAAACGAGCGGGAGCCCTCGTAAAGCTGAGGCAGAGAGGGTTCCGTTCTGCCCTACCGTCAATTCATCTGGCGAATGTCCGCTCCCTGGCGAACAAGATGGACGAACTGCTGCTCCTCACTTCAAGGAACACGGACTTCGGCAGATCCGCCGCGCTGTGTTTTGTTGAAACGTGGCTTAGCGAACGAACCCCCCACCACGCCATGGAGTTAGCTGGGTTTCGGCTAACGCGTGCAGATCGCAGCGCGGAGCTCTCCGGAAAATCAAAGGGAGGTGGTCTCTGTTTCTACATTAATGAACGTTGGTGTACCGATGTCATGGTGTTGAAAGAGTTTTGCAGCCCTCTCCTAGAAACACTTTTCATAAACTGCCGGCCGTTCTATTCACCACGGGAGTTCTCCTCGATCGTCATGGCGGCTGTTTACATCCCACCACACGCACGTGCGAGTGAAGCCACGCAGACGCTGGCTGACCAGGTGACAGACATGGAGAAACTTCTACCAAATTCACTAATCATTGTTCTGGGTGATCTTAACAGGGCGAACCTCGCACACAAACTCCCCAGATACAGACAGCACATAACGTGTCCCACCAGAGGGGCACAGACACTGGACCACTGCTACACCGTAATTAAGGATGCATACCACTCTGTGGCTCGTGCAGCTTTGGGACTCTCGGACCACGATCTAGTTCATCTGATCCCTGCCTACAGACAGAAACTAAAAACTTCTAAGCCTGTGGTGAGGACTGTCAGGAAGTGGACAGTGGAGTCAAGGCAGGACCTCCAAGCCTGCTTTGACTGCACCGATTGGAGTGTTTTTGAAGCTGCAAATTGAGACTTGCATGAACTCACTGACACTGTCACATCATACATCAGTTTTTGTGAGGATCTGTGTGTGCAGACTAAGACCTTCTGCACGTACAACAACGACAAACCTTGGTTTACACCGAACCTTAGGAGGCTGCGCAAAGTCAAGGAGGAGGCCTACAGGAGCGGCGACTGGGACCTGTACAAGCAGACCAGAAACACACTGAACCGAGAGGTCTGGAAAGCCAGGAGGTGTTACGGGGAGAGCCTGGAGAGACACCTCTCTGACAATCCTGATCCCTCAACAGTGTGGAAAGGCCTGCAGAGCATCACGGGCTTCAAGAAACGAACCCCCCGTCCTGTGGAGAGCCCAAGGCTCGCTGACCAGCTAAACAGGTTCTACTGCAGGTTTGATCGGTCTTCCCACACAACGGGACCTCCTGCAGCACAATCCACACAATCCACATACTCACCTCCCCCCACAAGTGCTCTGTCCACACCTCCATCACCGTGGTCACCGACTCTCTCTCTTGCAGAGGCCGCGCCTGCACTCCAGATTCGCAAGGAGGAAGTGCGCCAGATGTTCCGGAGACAAAAGATCAGGAAGGCACCGGGCCCAGACGGCGTGTCACCTTCCTGCTTGAAAGTCTGCGCTGAGCAGCTGGCGCCCACCTTTGCACGGATCTTCAACCGTTCCCTGGAGCTGTGTGAGGTGCCCTTGTGCTTCAAGAGCTCCACCATCGTTCCAGTGGCCAAGAATATAGTCATATATTATGACTATAGACCTGTTGCACTGACATCTGTGGTCATGAAATCTTTCGAAAGGTTAGTACTGAACCACCTGAAGGATGTCACGGGCCCCCTGCTGGACCCCCTCCAGTTTGCCTACCGGGCAAACAGGTCGGTGGATGATGCGGTCAACATGGGACTGCACTACATCCTGCAACACCTGGACACCCCAGGAAAGTACGCCAGGATCCTGTTTGTGGACTTCAGCTCGGCGTTCAACACCATCGCTCCTGACATCCTCCAACAGAAGCTCATCCAGCTCGCGGTGCCTGCCTCCACCTGTCAGTGGATCACCAGCTTCCTGACCAACAGGAGACAGCGTGTGAGGGTGGGGAGCATGACATCTGACACCCTGACCACCAACACTGGAGCCCCTCAGGGATGCGTCCTCTCGCCTCTCCTCTTCTCCCTCTACACCAATGATTTCTCCGCAAGTGACTCTTCCGTGAAGCTCCTGAAGTATGCAGACGACACCACTCTCATCGGACTGATCCAGAACGGTGATGAGACTGCGTACAGACAGGAGGTGGAGCGGCTGGTCCACTGGTGCAGCCAAAACCACCTGGACCTGAACCCGCTCAAGACCGTGGAGATGACAGTGGACTTCAGGCGAGGCCCTTCACCACTTTCACCCCTCACTATCCACAGTAATACTATTCTCTCATCAGACACCTTCAAGTTCCTGGGAACCACAATCTCTCGGGACCTGAAATGGACCGGCCACATAGACTCTGTCCGGAAGAAGGCCCAGCAGAGGCTGTACTTCCTGAGACAGCTCAAGAAGTTCAACCTGCCGCGGCAGCTGCTGAAGACCTTCTACACTGCCATCATCCAGTCTGTCCTCTGCACCTCCATCACTGTCTGGTTTGGATCGGCCTCCAAACAAGACAAGCACAGACTGCAACGGACAATAAGGACTGCAGAAAAGATAATTGGAATCAACCTCCCATCTATCCAAGACTTGTACCTGTCCAGGACCAGGAAACGTGCAAGTAACATCTCAACAGTCCCTTCGCACCCAGGTTGCAGCCTGTTTGAACTACTCCCCTACGGACGCCGTAATAGAGCTCTGTACACTAAAACCGGCAGACACAGAGACAGCTTCTTCCCCCAGGCTGTCGCTCTGGTGAACTCACACCACTCTTAGAGTCTCAGAGTCATTACTGTGCAATAACATCCCGCTTTCCACACCTTTTTTGTCTACACTGTTTGTACTATGTGTCCTCTCTGCATCCATTGCAGCCTGGTCATCCTAGAAGAGTGGTCTCTTCTCAAGGTTTCTCATTTCCCCTAGCTGGAGTTTTGAGTTTTTCCTTGCCCTCTTGGGAGTTTAAGATCAGTTTAAGATCAGGGGGTGTTTGAGAATATCTTTCGTTCTTCCCATGTCCTGAGTGTTGTTGTTAGTCACCTAAATGTTGAACAGAGGCTGTGATTTACCGAAGTCAAATTCCTTGTTTGGCACGCTCAAACATGGTGAATAAAAAAACTCTTGAACTCTTGAACTCTTGAACTATACAAATAAACTTGACTTGACTTGACTTCACTTGAAAAGACTGCTGGCAGAAGCTCCAGTATGCACGCGACCCTCATAAGGATAGATAAAGCGGATCAGAAAATGGATGGATGGAAATATTAACAAGACATTCACTGGCATCTCTGACCTTAAAGGGATCTGTTTAAGTATCTCCAACTTAGAAGTTCACTGGCATCTGTGACCTTAAGGGAATCTGTTTAAGTATCTCCAACTTAGTGTCATCGTTTTTGCCATGTTAAATGCTGGACATCTCTTTTACTGTGCTTTCAAAACATCACTACGTTCACAGTGTATTGCTAGTACAGTGTCTGATTTTGAAATAAAGCTGTTGGAATAATTTTAAGTGAAGCCTTGGCCTGCCAGACCTGGAGGCCTCGCCTTTACGAGTTTATCTTTCCTTTGATCTAGGTTCTTCCTTTTTAGTGATAGGGATGTCTTTTGATCCCTGTCAGCCATTTGTATCCTTTCTGTCCTTATGTTGTCTGTGTGTTTTTGTTCCTGTAAGAGGCCTTCACTAACAATGAGCAGGGCTTATTTGCATAGGTGACATGTTCTTTGTTTGATTCACAGGAACTTCATTCCTTTTCATTTAGCTGTAGGTTTTGGTTCATAGATTGTAGTTTATCAGACCTGTTTTTCTTTGTTAAGGGTTATATACAGTTAGAAGTAGTTGCATAAAAGTTATCCCATATTTACTCAATGTTTGTTTAAGGAACTGCATACCAGTTACCTCACGTTTGCTTAATGTGTGTTGAAGTGTTTAGGACAAGTTACTTATTATTATTGTGTGTTAATTTACCAAGTAGATAAAGTTAGCAAAGGTTTAGTTGCATTTGTTCCACAGCAAAGCGGCAATCAACGTGCTTCAAGGTATTTGATCACAGTCGATGACGAGTCAGCCAACTGTGAGGGAAGACGGCTGGTTGAGGAAAGAGAACCGCCTCTGCGGGGGGTCACGAGCCAACAATGAAGTGCTAATTCACACCACACTACATTCTTTAGCTAATCAGCGTTGCCACAGACACAATCTCCCCTCCCTTAGTGTAACCAGGGCAACCATAACATTAAAAAGAGGGGCACGTGGAGTAAGGACTCAGAACTGATGGAGGTTGTAACTGAGATTGCTTTCTCTATCGTTCTCCTCGCGAGTAAACCTGTTCTGGTTGTCTTCTCCTCTTCATTCCAGCGAGTGATTTAATGTCTGATCGCATTTAGACCTAACAAAAGCACTTCATCAAAACTTCATCACTTACTTCTCTGACAGGTGCTGCCTCTGTATCCTGGTGCACACTCACATGTCCCTTCATCAGGAGAGCAGGAGGCCCCGTTCTTACAGTTACAGGCGAGGGAGCAGTTTGGGCCCCAGTGGCCCTCTGCACATACGCTGTCACAGTGGATACCTGTACATACACGTGTCCGCGCACACGCGCACACACACACACACCACACGCACGCACGCACGCACGCACGCACGCACGCGCGCGCGCGCGCGCGCACGCACACACACACACACGCGCGCGCGCGCGCGCACACAAACACACACACACACACACACGCACACACTCCTTTGAATTGTGATTTTTCACTGATGAGAAGACTCCATGCATTTTCCCTTACCAGTCCATCCAGCCAGGCAGTGGCAGTACCCAGTGGCGTGATGACATCCGTCAGCATGACTACAATCACAGCGCTCTTTACAGTCAAGGCCGTAGGTACCATCCTAGCCAAACGGTAATATTACCCATCACCCATCAGCCCAGTAATAATATCAATATAACAATGCAGGTATGTGAGGAATATTATAATACACAAGATTTTTCACCTGGCATTGCAGGTCACATTTAATTCCTCTCCAACCTGCAGCACAAGTACAGTGACCAGTCACTGCATCACAAGTGCCTTCATTCCCACACAGACAGGTCATGTTACAGCCAAGACCCCACGTACCGCTCGGGCAGTTGATGGAACAATCTACTCCATGCCACCCTGATTAAAAGATTATTATATTCATTATTTACATGAATGACATCATTTCACTATTCCTAAGGAGCAGTGGATACTCAATATTTTGATTGATTGATTGATCAATTAATTGATTGATTGATGTATCTTTATTTCGAACATATTTAAAACATGAAAAATGGGGAAAAAATCAATAAAACAATTAACACTTTAAAGTGCCATATCTAAGTCATGAAACAAATAAATAAACAAACGAAAAAAAAACTAAAAAAATACACAACAAAAAATGCTCGAAAAGGAGTAGCTTTTTAGCTTCCTACCCCTTTCTCACTTAATCCATTAAACTAATAATTCAACATCTAAATCAATAAAACGGAACACATGTAGACACACTTTCAGACTTATTTTCATTTTTGCTTGTGTGTAATGATTTTGGCTATTTATCTTTTTTCTCATACATGTTAAGAAACCAGTTTTTATACACTTTTTTTTAAGTTTTATGTTTGCACTATTTTTGTGCTCATTTTCGAGACAATTCCACAATTTCACCCCACAGACAGTTACATACATACTTTTCATAGTTGTTCTGACTTTTACTCGCTTAAAATTCAGTTCCCCTCTCAATTTATACCCACCCTGACTTTCCATAAACACATTTTGTATCCCACTTGGAAGAAGGTTAAATCTTGCTCTGTACATAATTTGTGCTGTCTTGTGTTTGTCCATTGTTGTTGATCTGTCTTTCCGGAATCCATATTGACTGTCAGCTAAAAGCTTATTTTTTTCAATGAAGTTGTCTAGTTTTTCTGTGAACAGTTTTTCAGGGATTTTGGAGAACCGACAGAGTAGAAATACTGGCCTGTAATTCTGTCACGCGCAGGCGTCGCTGACATCTCGACCACGCCCCCTTGTCACTGAAATCACCGCCACCCGGCACGGGCTTATTGGGTGCGCTATATCAGCGCAGCCAGCGCAACACTCTCCGTCAGCTTCTCCCTGTGATGTCCGTGTGTGCACTGGTCCAAGTAAGCTTGACTCCCCGAATTATTCCGACTCGATTATTGTCCCGTTGGTCTTGGTCGTCCTGCTCCCCAGTCAGCTGCTACCCTCCTCAGATCACTCCCATCTGCAATCTGCTGTCGCCAGTGAAGAGTCCCGCCAATCACCCCGGCTCCTGGTCCGCCATCCAGCCATCCCCGCTCCAATGAACCCTGCTTCGCCCTTACACCGCTCCAGCCCTCCACCGCTCCCCTTCCCCTTGACAATAAACTCTGTGTCGTCACCACACTTGGCTTTACTGTCCGTCCGTTACAGTACAAGCTGACCAGCACCATGCAGCCAGCGAGCGACCCAGACGCATTGTCCCGACTGGAGCGGGCTGAGACCGCTGTTAGCAGCCTGTCGTCCGATCTACGGACCCTCCTCAAGATGGGCTGACAACAGCAACAACAGCTGCAGCAACAACAGCAGCGGCAGATTGAGCTGCAACAGCGGGAGATGGCCCAGGTACTTGGTACCCTCCAAGAGCTGGCAACCCAGCAGGCAACCCATCATCCGACCCCGCCCACGCCTGGTTCCTCGCACACGGCCCGGCCGGCCCCAGAAGCTAGGAGGCTCGTGGGCGTGCCGGAGCTCCGCCTTGGCAACATTGAAAAGTTCAGCGGTGATCCCAAGTACATCCGGGCTATTGTTACCAACTGCCGTATCATGTTTGGTCTCCAGCCAGTCACCTTTGTGTCCGAACCAGCCAAGGTGGGATTCGTGTTGAGTCACCTCACGGGCGAGGCACGATTGTGGGGATTAGCCGGGTACGAGAGGGGGGCCCCGGTTTGTGACAACTTCGACGACTTTGTGGAGGAATTACTCCGCCTGTTTGACCTGGACGTCGCTGCCGAGGACGCAGCTGAGGAGTTGGCCACGTTGAGCCAGGGAAGCCGCTCGGTAGCCAAATACGCCCTAAAATGCCAGACATTGGCCGGCAGTAGCTGTTGGAACGCCCCGGCACTGGTAAGCACCTTCCTCCATGGCCTCGCCGATTATATGAAAGACGGGATGATGGCATACGATCGTCCCAAGACCCTGGAGGAGGCGATGGACCTCGCAGCCAGAGTTGATCGCCGGATCCGAACGCGGTGGCGCGAACGTGTGCGGAGATCGCCACGCGCACCACATTGCCACTTCCCCTCCTCAGGGCAGGAGCCACCGACCGCACCTCCAACCGAGCTGATGGAGCTGGGATGCTCGTCTCCTCGCGGAGGAACGCATCAGACGCTTCATGCAGGGTTTGTGCCTGTTTTGTGGGAAGGAGGGTCATCGTGCTGCCAGATGTCCGTTAAAAGGCCAGAGCTCACGCGGTGTCGGGGGACCCGCGTGAGCTCGACCGGCACCCATTCTTCCAGTACCAACACGTTCACATTGCATTGCTCGCATTCGGTTTGCTGCGGGTGGCCGCGACGTGACAGCCTTGGTGGACTCCGGAGCGGAAGGCAATATGGATGGATCTTGGGCTGGCCTGTCAATGGGGAGTTAAGCTCCCGTCCCTGAGCCCTCCCATTCCTGCCACTGCCATTGATGGTCGGCTGATCAGCGAGGTAACGTCCATCACGAAACGATTCAGGTTTTTCTTCTGCTACTCCCAGGGCAGCGGCTCGTTCTGGGGCACCCCTGGCTGCGCCAGCACAACCCTGTGCTGGACTGGGAGGTGGGAATCGTGCGCCAGTGGAGCGATCGCTGCCACCATCAATGCCTGAAAGCGGCCATCAGCGCGCCCGGAGGAATCTCACTCATCCGAGGCCGGACCTTTCCAAGGTTCCGGCCATCTACCAAGAACTCGGAGATATCTTTTGCAAGACCAAGGCAACCGCTCTTTTTCCTCATCACTCTTACGATTGTGCAATCGACTTGTTACCCAGCACCTCTCCTCCCAAGGGCCGCGTCTACTCACTGTCCGCTCCGGAGCGCAAGGCCATGGACGAGTACAGCCGGGATTCTCTGGCGGCAGGGATCATCCGGCCCTCCTCTTCCCCTGCAGGAGTGGGATTTTTTTTGTGGACAAAAAGGATGGCACGCTCCGCCCGTGCATAGACTACCGGGGACTCAATGACGTCACTATTAAAAAACATTATCCATTGCCCCTCCTCTCATCTGCCTTTGAAAGCCTCCAGGGCGCCACCATCTTCACTAAATTAGATCTCCGTAATGCACACCTGGTGCACATCCGGGAAGGAGACGAGTGGAAGACGGCGTTCAACACCCCGAGCGGGCACTACGAATATTTGGTGGTCCCGTTTGGACTCACCAATGCCCCGGCCGTCTTCCAGGCCCTCATCAATGACGTGCTGAGAGACATGCTAAATCAGTTCGTCTTTGTGTACCTAGACGACATCCTAATTTTCTCCCGCTCTCCCGTCGAACACATCCACCACGTGAGGGCGGTGCTGCGCCGTCTCCTCGAGAACTCTCTGTTCGTGAAGGCGGAAAAATGCGAGTTTCCCTCGGTCAGGTTCCTCAGCTACGTGATACGAGCGGGAGCCATCGAGATGGATCCCGAGAAAGTGAGGGCAGTCACGTCTTGGCCCGTCCCTGAGACCCGCAGAAAGCTGCAACAATTTTTGGGCTTCGCAAACTTTTATCGCTGCTTCATTCGTGGCTACAGTACAGTGGCTGCTCCTCTCATGGCCCTCACCAGCCCCGCCTCTCCATACAAATGGTCGGAACAGGCGGAACGATCATTCAATGAGTTAAAGAAGCGGCTTACCTCCGCCCCAATCCTTCATGTGCCCGAACCCGAGAGACAATTTGTGATCGAAGTGGACGCCTCAAATGTGGGCGTCGGGGCGGTGCTGTCCCAGCGCAGTAGCCAGGACAATCGTCTCCATCCATGCGCCTTATTCTCTCACCGCTTGTGATCCGCAGAGCGCAACTACGACATCGGAAATCGGGAAGGGGTGGAGACATTGGCTAGAGGGCACCACCTTGCCATTCATTGTCTGGACGGATCATCGTAACCTGGAGTATTTAAGATCGGCAAAGAGACTAAATGCCAGACAAGCTCGGTGCGCCCCGTTCTTTGGCTGTTTTAAATTTTCACTCTCTTACAGACTGGCGTTCCGCAACGCGAAGGCGGACGCCCTGTCTCGTGTGTTTGCTGGAGGAGAGGAGGAGCATGGCCCGGCTCCCATTATCCTCCCGAGCTCAGTTTGGGTCGCGGCTCTCTCATGGGAGATTGAGCGCGAGGTGGAGGCGGCCTCACGTGGCCAACCTGGTCCCAGGAACTGTCCGGAGGATCGGCTGTTCGTCCCGGAGGAGCTGCTGTCATGAGTCCTGCAGTGGGCACAAAACTCCTGCCTTGCCTGTCATCCTGGAGCTGCACACACAAGGTACGTGGTGGCCCAGCGCTTCTGGTGGCCCACCTGAAGGGTGGACGTCAGCGATTATGTCCGGGCCTGTCCCATTTGCAAACGCAGTAAGGCTTCTAATCGTCCCCCGACCGGGCTGCTCCAACCTTTGCCCATTCCCCGGCGGCCCTGGTCCCACCTGTCCATTAACTTTGTCACAGGGCTTCCGCCCTCGGACGGGAACACGGCGGTACTTACGGTAGTGGACCGCTTCAGTAAGATGGCTCGTTTTATTCCCTTGCCCAAGCTTCCGTCGGCTAAACAGACCGTGTCAATCCTGTTGCACGAGATCTTCCGTCATCATGGCATCCTGCGGGACATTGTCTCGGACTGCGGTCCGCAATTCGCGGCCGTGTTCTGGGCGGAGTTTTGTCGGCTCCTCGGGTGCACGGCAAGCCTTTCTTCGGGGTTTCACCCACAGACAAATGGACAAGCGGAGCGCCTCAACCAGGAGCTGGGCAAGGCTCTCCGCTGCATGACCGCCAGTGATCAGCACGGGTGGGCCAAGCAGCTGCCATGGATAGAGTACGCCCACAACACTCTTCCCAGCTTGGCCATAGGACTTTCCCTGTTCCACTGCGTCTTCAGGTACCAGCCGCCCTTGTTCACTCACCAGTAGTGGAGTGCGGCGTGTCCGTCGGCCCTGGCCTGTGTCCGCCGCTGCCATCTGATCTGGATGAGAGCCCGGTCTTCTCTTCTACGCTCAGTTTCAGGATACACATGACAGGCGAACAAGCGCTGAATGCCAGCCCCGGTATACAGGGCAGGCGAACGAGTGTGGCTCTTGGCGCGGGATTTGCCGCTACGAGCGGAGTTCCGCAAGTTGGCGCCTCGCTTTGTCGGCCCGTTCCCGATCCGCAAGGTAATCAGCCCATCCGCCATCCGTCTGTGCCTTCCGAGTTCCATGAAGGTCCATCCCACTTTTCACGTCTCGCGAGTGAAGCGCGTCTTTGAAAGGCTTTCAGAGCGGGGGATGAGGACAGCGAGGGCCGACCTGTCCCGAGGCATCAAAGAAGCGAAGAAGGCGTTCTCGTGCAAGGTCTCCACCCACTTCAAGGACAGCAAGGACGCACGTAGCCTTTGGCGGGGCATTCAGACCATCACGGACTACAAGCCCGCGCCGAGGAGCTGTGAGGGCGACGTCCGTCTGCTGAACGATCTGAACCGCTTCTTTGCTCGCTTCGACGCCCAGAACAGCACTTGCCCGCTGAAGTCCAATCTCCCCCCACACGAGCAGCCCCTGCGCCTCTCTGCCGACGGTGTGAGGAGGGCGCTTGCCGCTATTGACACCCGTAAGGCGGCGGGCCCTGACAACATCCCGGGTCGAGCGCTGAAGGACTGCGCTGGGGAGCTGTCGGGTGTCTTCACGGACATCTTTAACGTTTCCCTGCAGCAGGCCATCGTCCCCTCGTGTTTCAAGGCTGCCACCATCGTTCCTGTGCCGAAGAAGCCTGCACCGTCCTGCTTCAATGACTACCGCCCTGTGGCACTGACGCCCATCATCATGAAGTGCTTTGAGCGGCTGGTCATGGAGCACATCAAGTCCGTTCTCCCCCCCACCATTGACCCTTTCCAGTTTGCGTACCATGCCAAGCGGTCCTCTGAGGATGCCATCTGCTCTGCCCTCCACTCGGCCCTCACCCACCTGGAGAGAAAGGACTCATATGTGAGGTTGCTGTTTGTGGACTTCAGCTCTGCCTTCAACACCATTGTGCCGCAGCGACTCATCCGCAAACTCGACGAGCTGGGCCTCAGTACCTCCCTCTGCAACTGGATACTGGACTTCCTCTGTCAGAGGCCTCAGGTGGTGCGTGTTGGCGACAAAATCGCCGCCAGCATCACGCTGAGCACGGGGGCCCCCCAGGGCTGCGTGCTCAGTCCATTGCTCTTCACCCTGCTGACGCATGACTGCACTGCGACCTACAGCGACAACCGCATAGTGAAGTTTGCTGACGACACGACTCTGGTGGGTCTCATCACGAATGGCGACGAGACTCGGTACAGGTCGGAAGTTGACCTTCTGACCACGTGGTGCAGGGACAACAACCTCCTGCTGAACGTCAATAAGACCAAGGAAATCATTGTTGACTTCCGAAAGGGTCACACAACACACCTGCCGCTGATCATTGACGGTGCTGTGGTGGAGAGGGTGAGCTGCACCAAGTTCCTGGGGGTGCACATCAGTGAGGACCTGTCCTGGTCCGCAAACACCTCGTCACTGGCAAAGAAAGCTCAGCGCCGCCTGTACTTCCTGCGGAAGCTCAGGCGTGCATGTGCTCCTCAGGCAGTCCTGTCTACATTCTACCGTGGCACCATTGAGAGCGTCCTCACCAGTTGCATCGCTGTCTGGGGTGGTAACTGCACTGAACAGAACTTGAAGGCCCTGCAGCGCATAGTGAATACGGCTGGTAAGATTATTGGTGCTTCGCTCCCCTCCCTGAAAGACATTTACACCTCCCATCTCGCCCGCAAGGCAACATCGATTGCCAGAGATGTGAGTCACCCGGCTCACTCTTTGTTTGACCTTCTGCCCTCTGGGAAGAGGTACAGGAGCCTGCGCTCCCGCACCACCAGACTCGCCAACAGCTTCTTTCTCCAGGCTGTTAGGGCCCTGAACTCGCTACCCCCTTCTGCGTAGCGTGCGGCACTGTTGCGCTATTTTCGGGAATGTCTGCTGTACGCGCACTTGCTCCTTTTTTTTCTGCTCCTCTTATTTATTTATTTATTGTTGTGTTATTTATTCATTATTTATTCGGCACACTTTTGTTATACTTGTTTACTTGTTTGTCTGTTGTGAGCCATGTCTTGTCACCGTGGGATAGGGGGGAACGAAATTTCGGTTTCTTTGTATGTCTTTGGCATGTGGAGAAATTGACAATAAAGCTGACTTTGACTTTGACTTTTGACTTTGACTTCAGCATGCGTCCCGCCTCCACCCTGGCTCGTCGAGGGAGAGCCGGCCTACACCGTGCGCTCTCTGCTCCGGTCGCGTCAGCGCAGCCGCGGCTTTCAGTGCCTGGTGGACTGAGAGGGTTACAACAACGCGCACCGCGCTTGGGTGTCGGCCCGCTGGATTCTCGACCCTTCACTTATTGCGGAGTTTCACCGTCGGCACCACAACCAGCTCGGTCTTCGTCGGGGGCGTCTGAGGCGGTCGGAGGGAAGGTACGGCCCGAGGCGACCTCGCTCCCCAGGCTCGGCGCTTTTGCCTTCCGCACCTGTGGCTTCGGCGCCCGCCGTGGAGTCCCACGCAACTACGGAGCATTAAGTTTTTGTCCATTCTTATACGTTTGTATTTCAGCTGATTTATGTCCTTGGGTTTCCAGTAGTTACAGTGAAATACAATAAATAGAGGCAAATGGTCACTGATGTCATTATATAAAAGCCCATTTTCTGTTTTGTTTTCCATATGTTGGAATAATTTTAAGTGAAGCTTTGGCCTGCCAGACCTGGAGGCCTCGCCTTTACGAGTTTATCTTTTCTTTTTATCTAGGTTCTTCCTTTTTAGTGATAGGGATGTCTTTTGATCCCTGTCAGCCATTTGTATCCTTCCTGTCCTTATGTTGTCTGTGTGTTTTGGTTCCCGTAAGAGTCCTTCACTAACAATGAGCAGGGCTTATTTGCATAGGTGACATGTTCTTTGTTTGATTCACAGGAACTTCATTCCTTTTAATTTAGATGTAGGTTTGGTTCATAGATTGTAGTTTATCAGACCTATTCTTCTTTGTTAAGGGTTACATACGGTTAGAAGTAGTTGCATAAAAGTTATCCCATATTTACTCAAGGTTTGTTTAAGGAACTGCATACCGGTTACCTCACGTTTGCTTAATGTGTGTTGAAATGTTTAGGACAAGTTACTTATTACTATTGTGTGTTAATTACCAAGTAGATAAAGTTAGCAAAGGTCTAGTTGCATTTGTTCCACAGCAAAGCGGCAATCAACGTGCGTCAGGGTATTTGTTGACCTGAGGACAAGTCAGCCAACTGTGAAGGAAGACAGCTGGGGACGGCCTCTGCGGGGGATCACGAGCCAACAGCGAAGTGCTAATTCACACCACACTACATTCTTTTGCTAATCAGCGTTGCTACAGACACAATCCCCCCTCCCTTTAGTGTAGCAACGCCTCTGTAACCAGGGCAACCATAACATTAAAAAGAGGGGCACGTGGAGTAAGGACTCAGAACTGATGGAGGTTGTAACTGAGATTGCTTTCTCTATCGTTCTCCTCGCGAGTAAACCTGTTCTGGTTGTCTTCTCCTCTTCATTCCAGCGAGTGATTTAATGTCTAATCGTATTTAGACCCAACACCATACTATTTGTAAATATGTTATCTATTAATGTAGCACAATGAGAAGTAATTCTACTAGGTTTGGTGATTTTGGGGTATAAGCCCATACTGTACATTGTATATAAGAAATTTCATTTTATGCTTTTTTGGATTTAATAGATCTATATTAAAATCCCCACAGATAAACAAAGTCTTCTGCAATGATCTAGATAACATGTTTTCGATCCAGTTTTCAAAAATATCAATATTTGATGCTGGAGTTCTGTATACACAGCTCACAATTATATTTTTTGTTTTTTCCATACAAATCTCCACTGCGATATATTCCAACAGATTATCAACAGCTGATGTCATACTCTCCACTACCTCATCAAACGTGTGAAGCCCTCTGCTAGGTCTGTTAAGATCTGGCCAGAGGGGGCTGACGCTGAGATGGGGCAATGGCTGCAGGACACCGAGTGGAAGAGGTTTGCCACCCAGGCCACCAGGGACTCTGTCATTGATATTGACTCCTACGCCTCCTCTGTGGTGGATCACATCAATTCCATCATTAAAAGTGTCATCACCACCAAACGGATTACCATATTTCCAAATCAGAAGCCGTGGATGAACAGCGAGGTCCGTCTACACCTTAAGGGACGTGACACTGCCTTCAGATCTTGGGACAAGCAGGCCTACTGCTCAGCCAGGGCTGCCTTGAATAAAGGCAATAAAACAGGCCAAGCAGAGCCACAAGCTAAAGGTGGAGGATCATTTCAACAACAACGATCCCGGGCGCATGTGGCAGGGGATCCGGGCCATCTCGGACTACAAACCCTCGATCAACCCCCCCACTGCAACCAACCCCTCCCCCGACGAACTCAACCATCACTATGCCCGCTTCGACAGAGACAATCAGGAGACGGCCACCAGGATTGCCCTTCCCGCTGATCACCAATCCCTCACTCTCTCAACCACTGAAGTGTGCGCGGCACTGAAAAGGACAAATGCACACAGAGCAGCTGGCCCTGATGGCATCCCCGGCCAGGTGCTCAGGAACTGTGCTGAGCAGCTGACTGAGATGTTCACCGACATCTTCAACCTGTCTCTGGCCCAGGCAACTGTTCCATTGTGCTTCAAGACCACCTCCATTGTGCCGTTGCCTAAACACTCCTCAATGACTACCGCTCAGTTGCACTCGTCTCCCATTTCATAAAGTGCCTCGAGAGGTCACGTCAAATCTGGGCTCTCAACTTCTCTGGACAAACACCAATTTGCCTACTAAGCAAACAGGAGCACGGATGACGCCATCTCCTCTGCACTACATGCAGCCCTCTCCCACCTGGACGAGAGCAACACCCATGTGCGGATGCTGTTCATCGACTTCAGCTCTGCATTCAACACCATCATCCACTCCAAACTCATCATCAAACTTGGCAACCTTGTGGAGAACAAGGACCTCAACATCAATCCCTCTGTCATCAACTGGATATTTGACTTCCTAACCAACAGACCCCAGTCCGTTAGGTTAGACGGCCTCACCTCCTCCACCCTAACCCTGCGCACCGGCATCCCACTCTACTCCCTCTACACCTACGACTGCACTCCTGCGCATGGCTCGAACACCATCCTCAAGTTTGCAGACGACACAACGGTGTCATCAAAAACAACGATGAAACGGCCTACAGTCGTCAGGTGTTGTACCTCCTACCTGACGACGTGGTGTGCCAACAACAACCTGGCCCTCAACACCAAGAAAACCAAGAAGCTCATCGTTGACAGGAAGACTGAGGCTGACACACTCGCCCCCATCCATATCAACGGGGAGGAGGTCGAGTGGGTCGCCAGCTTCAAATTCCTGGGTGTCCAGATCTCCAATGACCTCTCCTGGTCCCTCAACACCTTGTCACTGGTCAGTAAGGCCCACAAGCGTCTCTTCTTCTTGAGGAGACTGAGGAGAGCCCATCTATCTCCTCGAATCCTGGTGAACTTCTTCCGGTGTACCATCGAGAGTATCCTCACCAACGGTCTGGTACGGCAACTGCACAGCCGCGGACCAGAAGTCACTGCAGAGGGTGGTGAAGATGGCCCAACGCATCATCGGCACATCACTTCCTACCATCGAGTCGATTTACCAATAACGGTGCCTGTAGAAGGCACGCAGCATCATCCAAGACTCCAGTCATCCCAACCACAGACTGTTTACTGTTCTTCCTTCTAGGAAGCGATACCGGACTCTTTGGGTTAAGACGAGTAGACTGAGGAAAAGCTTTTTCCCCTCTGCCGTCATCGCCCTGAACTCCGCAGCACAACATCCCTGTCACACCCCTGAACTCTTGTCATTCTGAACCCTGCAGCACAACAACCCCACACAACAACACCTGTATTACCTGCATATACTGTCCATATTTGCATATAATTCTATATAATCTATATATTTATTCATCACTCTTACTCCGCTTGTACATATCTGTTCATATCTAGTTATACTGACACTATATATATATTTATAACCCTGTATTTATAATTAGCATTCGAGTACCGCCTGCAAATATTTGTTCTACTGCACCTTATTGTAAATACTTAGTCATATCTGTACTCGTCCCTCTTGTAGATTATCCCGCATAGTATAACTCACTTCATATTTACCTGATTGCACTGTACCTCCTGCTTAGTATTCTTTTTACTCTGCACTTTACTGCTTTTTGCACTTCTGGTTGGATGTCAAAGTTCTTTTCGCTGTACTGTACTTGTGCTGTACATTGACAATAAATTTGAATCTAATCTAATCTAATCTAATCTAATCTAATCTAATCTAACCTAATCTAATCTAATCTAATCTAATCATCTGTGTAGTAAATGCAGCTGTTTCTTATATCATTGAGTAGGTTGTTATTATTATTATTATGTTAATATGTTTTTGTTTCATTTTTATTAGGCGACCAAAAAAGTATTTCAATGTCATAAACAATCGACTAACGGATGACCCCTTTCCCAAATGAGTCAAATAAAGGGAGGATACACAGTAGGTACTTATATTCCTCTTCTTCAGCTCACCTGGTTTACAGAAGCAGGATCCATCCGCAGGTGAACACTGAGCTCCATTTTTGCAATTACATACAGAGGAGCAATTGACGCCATGAGAGCCTGCTGGGCACGGGACTGAACAGTCTAAACCCTGGAAAAAGGAACGGTTAGGCAAGATTAGAGGACTCTACTCCAAGGCTAGATTTACTTTAAAAGGTTCAAGTGCTCCATTTTGTTTAGCTTTTAAGTGGCCTGTTTCACATACTTGTTTTGGCAGCAAGAGAGAAAAAAAACATCTAAAATTGGATAGCCACAAAATCAGACATCTTCCAAATGGGTAAAATGGTGTCACACGCCTTGTCTCCTGTCACTCTGCTGGTAACCTCCCACCACACTGCCAGTCGTGATCGCGCCCACTCATCACTTCGATCACCTGTGCCTGCCTCTGCTCATCGGCTGATGAATATTTAAACACCACATACCCATCACTTCCCTGGCAATTCGTCCCCGTATGCTATTCGCTTGTTCCTGTGCCGTGTGCCTTGTTACCTGCTCTGAGTCCCAGTTGTCGACCTCGCTTTGTGTGCTGACCAACTAAGCCCGAACACCACCTGTCCTGCACAACTGCCCGTCCATCGACCAAACCCAAACGCCACCTGCCCTGACCGAGTGCACAATCACCGACCGTGTTTCAGCTTCGCCCCCAGAGTTCCCCAAGCTCGATCTTCCCCGATCCCTCAATAAACAGTGTGCGTCATTTGGTCGCCCTGCTCGTCTGTCCCTGATAGTACGAACTGACCATGTCGCAACCAGCGCGTGCTGTTACCCCCTCTCCTTCCATGGAGCGACTGGCTGGAAGAGCTCTCGACCCAGGTCCAGAACCTCACGCAGCTGTCCAGCAAGCTCTGCAGGGTAAAGGAGTCACCGCGTCAGCTCCTCCGCTCATCTGTCCGGCCTAACTGCGTCCGCCCACCGCAGCTCCGGCTCAGCTTCCCCGATGTCAGTTCCAGGCTACCCGGAACCCAAGGAGGGGAATCCAGAACGGTTCGAGGGCGATCCACAGCGAGTTCGGCCATTTCTGTCCAACTGTCGGTTTCAGTTCGCACTCCAGCCTCAGACATTTGCCTCAGAGGGAGCAAAGGTAGGGTACACCTTGCCGGTAAGGGGGGACCGCCGAGTTCGACCGCCAAACACCCGCTTGCGCTTTCTTCTAGGAATTTGCACAAGAAATGATCAAGGTCTTCGAGTTCAGTTCCTCCGTCGCCGAGGCATCGCGGGAGCTTCTTCGGATTGTCAGGAGAGTCGCCCACTTACTGAACACGCCCTGAACTTCCGCATCGCAGTTAGCTGACGTTCGTGGAGCCCGTCCTCCATGGTCGACATCTTCTATGAGAGTCTTGACGACTGAATGAAGGGCGAGCTCATGTCATACAAGTTCCCCGCATCGCTAGACGAGGCAGTTGAGCTTGTGAATCGTATCGATCGCCGCATCCAGGCGAGGCGGAAGGAGCGGGGTGGACGCCACTCCACGTGAGTTCGGGATCGAACCCTGAGGCAAGGTGACCGGACCGTTCAAGGGCTATCCCGAACAGATCGAACGGATGGAGCCGATGGAGATCGGTCGGGCTTCTCTCTCCCCGGAGGAGCACCAGCGGCGGCTTTGTGCCTGTACTGCGGAGGTGAGGATCATCGAGTGGCAACATGCGGGGCGGGGCTCACGCAGCGTTGGGGAATCTGCATGAGTTCTGCCAATCTCTCCTCTCCCACCTGCCGTAAGACCGTGTTGCCACTGCGTCTCCAGCTCGACTAAGACACCCACACACTAACCGCCTCAATAGATTCCGGCTGGGGCCGGATTCTTCTTTGTCGGGAAGAAGGACGGCACACTCCATCTATGCAGACTATCGCGGCCAAAATGACCACTGTGAAGAACCGGCATGCCTTGCCTCTCTTGTTCTCGGCATTTGAGCTTCTTGAACAAGCCACGATATTCACAAAACTGGATCTGAGGAACGCCTATCATCTTGTCTGGATCAGAGAAGGAGACGAGTGGAAGATGTCTTTCAACATCCCCAGCGGCCACTATGAGTACTTGGTGGTTCCGTTCGGCCTCACCAACGCATCTGCTGTCTTCCATGCTCTGGTCAACGACGTCCTCTGAGACATGCTCAACCGCTTAGTATTTGTCTACCTCGACGACATCCTCATCTTCGCCTGAATGATGTCCAAACACCTTACCCACGTCCAGTCCGCCCTCCGTTGCCTCCTCGAGAAGTCCCTGTTTGTCAAGGCGGAAAAGTGTGAATTCCATGTGAAGTCGGTGTCCTTTCTTAGCTTTGTTAGTAGCCGAAGGGCACATCCAGATGGACCCGACAAAAGTGAAGGTCGTCACGTCCTGGCCGGTTCCTACCACCAGAAAGAAGCCACAACAATTCCTCGGGTTCGCAAATTTCTATAGACGTTTCATCAGAAACTACAGTTCGGTCACTTCACCACTCACCGCCCTCACCAGCACCTGCGTCTACTATCATTGGAATACGGCTGCCAACAAGGCGTTCTCTGAGCTGAAGACACGTTTCACCTCCACCCCAATTCTTCAAATGCCTGACACAGGACTACAGTTCGTGGTCGAAGGGTAAAAAGACGTGAGCGTCCTTTCTCAGTGCTCCAGTCCAGACTACAAGCTATACCCTTGTGCTTTCTTTCGCGCCGGCTATCCTCGTAGGAGAGGAACTACGACATCGGCAACTGCAAGCTTCTCACATTAAAATTAGTCCTGGAGGAGTGGCGGCATTAGCTGGAGCGCGTAGCCACCCTTTTCATTGTGTGGATCGACCACCGCAACTTGTAATATCTACGTTCAGCTGAGAGGCTGAACTCCCGCCAGGCTCGGTGGTCCTTGTTCTTTGGCCTCACAGACTGGGGTCCCGTAACACCAAGACTGACGCCTTATCGAGACTGGCACAAGGAGACGAGCGCCCTCGGAAGGCATCGGCAACTATTCTCCAGGAGTCAGTTGTGGTCGCGGCCATCTCCTAGAACATCGAAGAGCGAGTGAAGTTGGACATTCAAGACCAGCCCAATACAAGCACTTGCCCAGATGATCACCTGTTTGTCCTCAATAATCTGTGCGCGCCCGTCCTGCAATGGGCGCTCGACTGCCACCTTGCCTGCCATCCTGGAATTGCTCGCACCAAGTTCTCTGTGGCTCAACAGAACCAATGATGGGGGAAAATATCCGGGACTACATTCGGGCTTGTCCTACCTGCAACAAGACGTCTAATCGCCTGCCAGCCAGCCTGCTCCAACCCTTGCCTGTGCCTCACCGTCCCTGGTCTCATTTGTCAATTGACTTTGTCACCGGTCTTCCTCCGTCCAAAGGGAACACAGTTGTGGTGAATCGGTTCAGTAAGGTGGTGCGTTTCATTCCGCTTCCGAAGCTGCCCACAGCCAAGCAAACCGCTCAGATTCTGCTTCGGAAGGTGTTTCCCTACGCTGCATGTCTTCCAGCAATTAACAAGGATGGTCTCAACAAAAGCCCTGGGTGGAGTATGCCCACAACGCGCTCCCGCGCTCTGCCACAGGCCTGTCACCATTTCACTGCGTTTATGGATATCAGCCGCTGCTCTTCGTCTGCCAAGAGAGAAGCGCTGCCTGTTCGTCTGCGTTGGCGTGTGTCCTTCAGTGCCACCGGGTGTGGATCCAGGCCCGCGCCAGTCACCAGCTACGCCTGCCAGGCCAACAAACATCAGACGCCAGTGTCGTGTCACCGCTCCAGGTCGGCCGGACGGTGTGTTTGTCAGCTAGGGACCTTCCTTTTCGGGTGGAGTCACGCAAAATGTCGCATTCGTCAGTCCGTACCCCGTCTGCAAAGTGATCAATCCCTCAGCAGTCCGGCTTTGTCTTCCGAGCTCCATGAGGGTCCATCCTACATTTCACGTTTCCCGGGTGAAGTTGGTCCATGAATGTTTGCTGACTCCTGCGCCCGTGCCTCCCAGGCTTGTCGGTGGAAACCCCGTGTATGTTGTTTACTCCTTGCTTCAGTCCTGTTGGCGTGGCAGAGGAATCCAGTACCTGGTCAATTGGGAAGAGTACGACAACTCCCACCGCTTGTGGGTTCCGGCTCGATGGCTTCTCTACCTGTCCCTCATCGAGGAGTTCTACCGCCTGCATCCTAACTAACTGGCTCGCTGGCGGGGGCGTCCAAGGGGTACTGGAAGTGCCGCAGCACCTGGTCGCACACGGCGCACTACGCCTTCTGTTGTGTCTCTCGCTCCAGGTGTGCCGGTGCCGTTGCTCCCGGATTTGGCTCCTGACGTCGTGGAATCGGACACCTCTACGGAGTACTGAGCCGCTGCGGAGTATTGATCCGCTACCCACTTGTTCCTGTGCCCAGCTCTGATTCCCAGCTGCCGACCTCGCTTTGTGTACTGACCGACTACGCCTGAATGCTGTTTGTCCTGACCAACTGCCCCGTTCATCGACCAAGCCCAAACGCCGCCTGCCCTGACGCACGATCACCAACCACGTCTCAGCTTCGCTCCTGGAGTTCCCCAAGCTCGATCTTCCCCAATCCCTCAATAAACAGTGTACAGCATTTGGTCGCCCTGCTCGTCTGTCCCTGTTAAATGGACAGTCGTCAATGAATGCATCTTTTTGTAAAGCAGAAAGGAATCAGAGTGCCCAGAGAAAACCAAAACTAGAAAACCACAGCCAAGAGTTGAACCTCAGAACCGATGTGTTTATCTCAAGCACAGCGCAATGCCAGTATTTAGACTCAAATAAGGCAAATAGTCTTCATTAACAGAATGACACATCTGGCTTTAACACATGACTAAAATTAGAAATATTGAAAAAGATTACCAAGAAGCCTGCAGCACAAATACATTTTCCTGTTACACTGTGGCAATCTGCACCATTCTGGCACTGGCACACCTGCTGACAGGACTCTCCATAGAATCCTGGAGTACACGTCTCATTGCAGTAGAGTCCAGACCAACCTGACAAACACGTACATTCCCCAGACATTGGATGGCAGCTGGTAACAGAAAAATACAACATTGTTAAGGACAAAATGTTTTCTGTTTGCTCGATATTTCGATTCTTTATTCATCCACCAGTTTTATATTCTGCTTGACCAAATTAAAAATATTAAAATAATTTAGCAGAAAAATCCACCTGTTTTGAACCATCCCAGAGGGTGGCCATTTTGCCTTGTACATCAACTTTATGTTGACTGAAAATGACATCAAAGTGCCTAAGGGCTCAGGTAATGACCATGACTCTTGTGTTTTCTGGGTTTGGTCATGTGACATTTTGGCAAGCTGAGCCATTAGGAATTGAGATGTCATTTTTACCTGCCAGTATGTATCAGTACAAAGCAAAATGGCTGCCCCTTGAGAGGAAAATGGGTGGATTAATTAATGTTCCACAAACGCAATATTAACTAGAATACTGTGTTTCGGGAGCGAATTTTATTGTAAAGAAAATGTTTGACTTGACTTCCCCTTAAAGTCCTAAGGAATCCAACAGTTTGACTCTGAATCAGTTGACTGCAATTTTTCTTCCAAGGGAAGTAATCGTTGCAAAAGTCGCATCGTGACATTAGAAGTTCCACACTCGAACATTAGGATCACTTGATGTGAAGTACTAAATACTGTACCTCTGCGTATTCTGGGCATTGCATGGACACTTCCTATCACACAGTAGGCCATAGTTTACTTTGGGACACAGTTGAACGTCACACAACTCGCCTGTGTACCCTGGCTCACACAAGCAATTTTCATAGTTATGGTAGCATTTGCTGTTGTTTTTACAGTGACATCTCTTTGTACAGCCAGCACCATAAGTACCAACTGGACATTCATCCTGACACCTGTCCACAGAAATGCACAAGGTCACACAAAGGTTACATATTTCAAAAGATGTGATCATGCAGATTTATTTTGCAAAAAATTATCTTGGAAACTAGTTTTATTTATACAAGCATGCACAATGACATATATCACACTTTATTTAGTATATGGCTCATTCTTGGCAATTGATGACTTTTCAGTGACAATCAATAACAAAAATGTACACATTTTAAAGTTTTTAACATTAGAACATACTGCACATCAAGTTTAATCTTCAGGAACTTGCATAGGTAGCACTCAAGCACCTAAAAATGATTAGGGCTTGTTTTTTCAGTCTGTATTGTGAGAGCGTTCCTAACATGGGAACATAGACAACACTTGATAGTCTTGGATGGATGGATGGATGGATGGATGGATGGATGGATGGATGGATGGATGGATGGATGGATGGATGGATGGATGGATGGATGGATGGATGGATGGATGGATGGATGGATGGATGGATGGATGGATGGATGCATGGATACATGGATGCATGGATACATGGATGCATGGATACATGGATACATGGATGGATACATGGATGGATACATGGATGGATACATGGATGCA
The DNA here is from genome assembly GCF_024217435.2 of Syngnathus scovelli. NCBI lineage: Eukaryota > Metazoa > Chordata > Actinopteri > Syngnathiformes > Syngnathidae > Syngnathus > Syngnathus scovelli. The sequence continues at coordinate 1,140,555 of NC_090859.1, forward strand.
TGGATGGATACATGGATGCATGGATGCATGGATGCATGGATGGATGCACGCACACACTCGTACGAGATCTTTAACTACACCAAAGCCTACTGGAATGAGTCCTCAAATTTAACACGTTGCTGGCAGAGCACTGCAAACAACTAGTCCAATTAATCCCCTTTCATATTTGTTCCATATTGTCAAGGGGCCCTGACTGGGTTGTTAATGGTTTCCAGAAGGTTAGGGCGCGGCATGTGCTGCTGATTTCCAAGCAGCGTTATACCATGACGTTTGGCTTCACTCAAACCCTTATTTACTCTTAATGGGCACATGGACAGGCTATTCCTGTCTCATCACTGGCTTGCTTAAGTATATGGTGCATGCCCTCTGATATTGCTAATTATATGGACTTCAAAATGTGGTGGGTTCTCAGCGAGGTTTGTCCAAGAAAACACTAACTAGGTTTGTTGGTTTTGTTTTCTTTCTGTGATTGTCCAAACAATGTGAAGGGACAGAAAGATATCATTTGAGTTAAACTTTGCGCTGTTATTAACAAGCTGTAAAGTTTGCTCACTTAACTATACTAGTGTTAACGAGGACAGATCATAGAGATAGTAACCGACAGACACCCTGAAGACTTAGACCCAAGCTCAAAAATATGAATCAAAGATGAATGAAACAAACATGAACAGTTAATATTATGTCTGATAGTTTACAGTTCGTGTCAGAAGATGGATCGAACAGAATGACAATTGTTTGATTGTTTTAATTTACTTTTTACACCAAAGGGAGCAACGCTCAAATTTCGATGTACCGTATTTTCCGGACTATAAGGCGCAACTAAAAACCTCAAATTTTCTCAAAAGCCGACAGTGCGCCTAATAGTCAGGTGTGCCTTATATATGGACCAAATTCTGGCCCGCGGGTCTAAATTTAAACTGGCCCGAAGCATTGTGACATAAAATCAATCATAAGTGGCCAGCTGAAGACTATGACTCATGAATCAAAAAGACTATGGATCATTATTTTGTGATTATAAAGTAATTTGTTGTGTCTGAAGTTGAAATAAATAAGATAAAATGGAGAATGATTTGATTTGGATTAAAAATCTGACACGATGCAACCTGGCCTGTTTACTGGAGTCACAAACACCAATATCACCCTTCTTATTCATACAACAATAACAATGAAACAAACGTAATACATCTAATAAAAAAATAATTCAACTTTCATAAAATTGTTTGTTATTCTTAATCTTTAACTTTAACTTTTCAAGTTTACTGATCTATCTGACTGTTTTGTTTTGTACTTATTAAAGTAAGCTTTACATGTTTATTTTGTGTGTTATGTGATATTAACATTATTGATATATTGTTATTGTTTTCACTACTCCAAGTTATTATATTGTGATTGCATTAATGGTGCGCTTTATAGTCCGGTGTGCCTTATATATGGACAAAGTTTTAAAATGGGCCATTTATTGAAGGTGCGCCTTATAGTCCGGTGCGCCTTATAGTCCGGAAAATACGGTACTGTGTACAGCGACAATAAAGGCGATTCTGATTAATAGAATTACAAATCATAGCATAAAGCTCTTTTTTTCTGTTGGAGCGAAATGTGTCTCTTAGTGATAGTTTTGCCCACTCTACCTTTTATGCAACAACCACACTGGAGACAGTTTGCCCAGTTTACTCTTGCAAGCGGAGAAAGCCATCAGCACCCTGTGTGGTGTAGAGGTACTTACTCTTGCAAGGGAATATTTATTGAGAGAAAGCAGGGTGGGGGTGAGAGTGAACAGGTTTTGGGGGTCACCTCTGCAACCTGGTTAATCAGTGCAGAGGGTCTTAGCTCTTTGTTTTACAAGGTTGTGGAAATAGATACTAGTGGAGCATGTTAGATAACTAACTAAGCAAGAATGTTTCCACATCATTTGGAAATTTTCAACAACTGAATGTGGAAACTTTCCACGAGTCAAGGAAAGGTGGAAGGTTTTAACAAAGTTAATGATTCTAGTCTACATCCCAACATAATCATACGATCAAAATAATTTGTCAACCCTAACACTTACCGTTCTCCCATGTATCCGGGGCTGCAGAGACACTGTCCAGTGGATGAACTACAGAAGGCATTGTTGTGGCATTGGCATTCCTGGGAACAGTTTGGACCAAATCTTCCTTCTGGACATGGTTGTCCACATACTGTACCCTATCAAATAAAACAATACATTCATACAATAAATAATGAATTATATACTATATATTAGAGAATTATCTGATAGATGATAGATGACAGACGGACAGACAGACGGATGGATGGATGGATGGATGGATGGATGGATGGATGGATGGATGGATGGATGGATGGATGGATGGATGGATGGATGGATGGATGGATGGATGGATGGATGGATGGATGGATGGATGGATGGATGGATGGATGGATGGATGGATGGATGGATGGATGGATGGATGGATGGATGGATGGAGGGACGGACGGACGGATGGACGGACGGACAGACAGATAGCTTAGTAGGTAGGTAGGTAGGTAGGTAGGTAGGTAGGTAGGTAGGTAGGTAGGTAGGTAGGTAGGTAGGTAGGTAGGTAGGTAGGTAGGTAGGTAGGTAGGTAGGTACACACACACAGTGCACATGTTTAATATTTTCCACCTAACTTGGTGCAAACATGATTAATGACCCCCTTGATTTTGATCCCTCTGCTTTAGCTTTATCTATCCTAAAATGTGTGGTGTGTTATCCACAAATTAGTGTTACAGGTCAGGACTATTTTAACACTTTGGAAAATACTAATATTGCAATAAAGAATTTGTGAGACGACAAAAGGAATAAAGAATTTGTGAGACGACAAAATGAATGTCAATGTTATGTGCTTGTGTTATCGTAGACTTCTAGACAGGATGTGGTTTGCCAATGTTAGGATAAAAATTCGAAGCTAGAGAAAACAAAATGCCCGTCTCTTTCCAAGCTACAGAAATAGTCATACAAACCGCAATGACACACTGGCCAGAACTCAATAAGGAAGTTTCCTCATATTTTCTTGAAGTCTTGCTTTCTTCCTACAGGACTCACTTTCACTTTCTCTATTTACCCGCTAGATGCCCATTTTTATAAAGAGAATAGGAATGTCTCCATATCTTATTCCCCATTTCACTTATTCATCATTTCAAATTCCCAACTGCACAACACTTTAGCGCTTGATCTTCAAGTACGCAAATTGTGCCAAACGATAGGAATAGATGTAATTAAATTGTTTGGGTTCACCTACTATGCTCAATGATTCTAATTTCATCTTAGTCTGGGTTGTAAGGCTTGTTAGGCTGAGGTTGGTGTGGAGGAATTTGGCTTCTTAAAAGAACATATTTAGCATGAACTTTAATGGGATTGCGGTAGCACTGTTGTCTTGCTCTAATGCCGACTAGCCCTTCATTTTAGCTTGTTCTGCTTGTGATTTTGTGGGCACTCTCAGTCACTCTGGTTTTCCCATAAGGTGGGCACGGAACACCCAGGGTCACTTCACCTCTAATAACTGTGGCAAGGCATCAAGTGCTTTACTAACTAGAACACCAAGGATGCATAATGCCCTGCCAGATGCCCTCCACTACTTCTTTGCTCTGTTTGAAGAAACCAGTAACAACACCGCCAATAGGAGACACACACCACCACCTCATTACACGCCACTCACCCCAACAGATGTGAGGAAGACTGTGCAAAAGATTAATCTCGCGTACCAATGTCCAGGGGTCAGGTACTAAAGATTTGTGCCTACCAGCTGCCTGAAATGCAAATGGTCTTTTTTAACAACAAAGCCTCCACACCTACAGTATTATCCTTTAACCCAAGAGCTCCACAGAAACTGCTTTGAATGGCTATCGGCCAATAGCCCTTATGCTGATAGTCATTAAAGGCTTTGAAAAGATGATCGTGATTTGAATTGAAAACTTCACTGACGCCACTGGTAACCCTCAGCAGTACACCTACAAGAAAGACCGCTCTGACACTGATGATGCTATCTTAGCATACAGCACCTAACAGCACCGACAACACCTGAGGAGCAAAGTGGGTCCTGGACTTCCTGACAAACAGACCACAGACTGATCAGATTCACAACACTGTCTCTTTCCACTGGCCTCATGACTGGTTCCTATTGGCTTTTATATTTGCACTATAGGATCACGATTCTATTATTTTCTGTTGCATTTTATTCCTACCCTGAAAGTCTATAATAACTGACATAGGGACTAAATATGGTAATAAATTCTGCGGCATAACTTGAGTAAATGTGTGATGGATGCTATGCCAAAAAAGTTCATTGTCATATTCATAGTGAATCATGACATCTCCTCCAACATTCAATGTTACACCTTATGAATATTTTTCTGGAATTGAGAAAATCTTCCACAAACACACTTTTAAACATTTCAGACAGTATTTCCATAAGAGGGGAAGCTATCATTCAATAACAACATACCGTAATTTTCGGACTATAAGTCGTGTTCTTTTTCATAGTTTGGGTGGGGGGTGGCTTATACTGAGGAGCGACTTATATGTGAATTTTTTCATAAATTTTCAAAAATTAAAAACAAAAAAGTGAAACCGCGATAAACGACCCGCGATGTCACAAGGGATTACTGTAATTTGAATTTTAATTGACGTCAGCAGCGCAGCTGTTTACATAAAGGACAAAGATTCGATCACAGGATGACGAAGATGACGAAGGGCCCCACGTACTACTGGCATCATTAGCGGCTTTGTTTGTAAGTGACACGGAGGATGAAGAGTTTGAAGGATTTAAGGATTTGGAGTGACACAGAAGGTTTGAAAAACTATTAGGGCTTTTACGCACGCCTGGTCCTACTCTACGGAGCTCTCTTTCACCTCCGTGGATGGAAGTCGGGGGCCGGTGCTTAGCCGGGTGGCTGCCCGGGGACGGTGGATGGGGCTCGGACATGGCTTTTACGCACGCCCGGTCCTACTCTACGGAGCTCTCTTTCACCTCCGTGGATGGAAGTCGGGGGCCGGTGCTCGGCCGGGTGGCTGTCCGGGGACGGTGGATGGGGCTCGACATGGCTTTTACGCAAGCCCGGTCCTATTCTATGGAGCTCTCTTCTATCTCCGTGGCTGGAAGTGCCACCTCCGGGGATGGAAGTCCACGCCGCCACACGCCTGGAAGTCCACGCCGGTGCTTGTGTCCTTGTACTTTGTTAACGCTACAATATAGTTATACGCGCGGCGTTGTTGACAAAGGACGAGGAATTTGATTGATGGATTTAATGATTTGGAATGACACAGATGGCTTGATAATATTATTGCTTATATAATAGTTATTTGATCTATAATTTATATATCATTATATGGGCCTGTGGAATATTTTGAAGTGCAAGCGCCGTCGGCGGCGCGCACCCATTGTTGACATAAAGGACGATCGATGGATTTAATGAATTGGAGGGACACAGATGGTTTGATAAATGAGTAATTTATGTACTAGTTATTTGAATAACTCTGAATGTTACGTCAGGCCCGTTCTCAGCTCTTCGTTTGTGTTTATGTCACGTTAGCATACCTATAGTTTAGCCCATTGTTGCTCGTTCATGTCTGTTCTTGGTGTTGGATTTTGTCGACTAAATTTCCCTCCAAATGCAACTTATACTCCGGAGCGACTTATATATGTTTTTTTTCACGTTATTGTGCATTTTATGGCTAATGCGACCTATATTCTGGAGCGACTTTTAGTCCGAAAAATACGGTATGGATTTTTTTCCCACTATCAGTTCTCTGATGTGCGATGACAAGTCGTCCCAATACTTTTACTCATCAAGTGCAATTCCTAGAAGGTTTCTCAATCATTTTTGTTTGTTGTCGTTATAACAACCCGTAAAAGTACATATTTTATAATACAATGAGTAAAAAAAAAATATGTTTTTTTTTTCTGGAGAAAGAATGTTAGAGATGTGTGCATACCATCCATCCTGCCGGACAAGAGCACTCTCCACTCACATGGTGACATATGCCGCCGTTCTGGCAGGGACACCTCTCTTCACAGTGCTGCCCATGTTTACCCGGAGGACATGCATCCTCACAACTGCAGAGAAAACTCAACAATATTCACGTGCAAACATATAGTGTTCAAACAATTTCTCCTTGGAAGATCAAAAGGTACAAACAATGTTTGTTGTTTTTTTAAATTCATTATTTAAATAAATGATCAGGTTATTCAGGCTGTGTGAAAGGGAAGTAACCGGAGTACACTCAGTACAAAAAAAACAAGGCTTTGACTGTGTGACAGACAACTAAACCACATGCCACACTAAGCAGTCATTCAATAGACACCGTTGCCAAATCCATTTGTTCTGTTTGGCATTATTAAACCAACAAGGCATTGTGTGAAGATGCTGTTACAAGAGTCACCTTGTCACACTCACTTCAAATAAAATTTGATGGCCTCTCTATGGTGGTAAGAGTTTGTTCTAGAGCAGACCTGGGCAAAATACGGCCCGTGGGCCACATCCGGCCCTTTGTGCGTCCCTGTCCGGCCCGCATGAGGCCAATCGTCAATTGTATTTGATTACAACTTAAATTTAAAAAAAAAATCAGTGTCGTGCGTGCAATACAACTGTTTTGCTTTTATTTTGAAAGGCATCGCACTTCCATGTAGCGTACGAGTATGTGAGCTGTGCGTGAAGGTGAACAGGGTGAAGAAATGCTGCCCTCAGAAAAGAAAAGTTGACAAGGAGTGCCGTGTTTTCAACAAGACATGGACTGCCAAGTATTTCTTTACAGAAATGAAAGGTAAAGCCGTATGCCTGATTTGTGGTACACAGGTCGCTGTGTTTAAAGAATATAATTTGAGTCGTGACTACACGACCAAGCATGAGAGAAAATACATCTGTCTGATAAACAGCGCACAACAGAGGCTGATGCATTGCTACCAAAACTGCAAGCCCAACAAGGACTTTTTATCAAACTTCCCACCCAGAGATGCAGTGGCTTTGTCATTTGAGGAAAAGTTAAAGAAGTTAAGAATAAATTGTACTGATTAATAATTGTTTTTTTATTTGACCTATACACCACAATTTCACAGAGCTTAATATAAATATAAACAGAATAATTGTATTCTTCTAATTACCAGTACCAGCTATTTAAAATAAATAATTTAGTGCATTTTACAATGGAAGAAAATTGAGCAGGTTTAAGTTATCGTAGGTGTGGCCCTCTGACACAACTCAGGTTTTTCATGTGGCCCCTTGTAAAAATTAATTGCCCACCCCTGTTCTAGAGCCTTGACAATAGCCCAACGCCAGAAGACTTTCTTAAAATATTACATTACAATATGGCTTCAGATAAGGGGGTGATAATTAATTGACAGTAAATTTTTCAACTGTACTGTGGAGCCTTCGGTTTGTAAAATGCAGCTGCAGATTCTGGCTTTGAAAACAGCAGCTGTCTTGTTCTAATGACATTGACATGCTGCATCAGGCTGCATGAAGTCATGGAAATATGTGACTGCTACATCATTGCCTAATTGTGGTGACCATTTTCTACATTAGTGAAATAAACATTGGGAAAACACACTATTGTTTGTTTTTACTTGTAGAACAACAATGTCCAAAATAACATTGGGACTCTACAGGCAGTCGTAATCTGTTGTAATTACAATTACAAAACCCTTTTGGGTTTTATTCCAGTTAGACTACGCCTCTTTGGTAATTACGGTGACTTCTAGGTTGTTGTGTCACTGAATCAGTGTGAGCATATCTCCTGCAGTTCCAGCTTCCTATTTACCTGCACCCTTGCACACGATATATCATAGTTGGAAGCAGTTAAGACTGTTACATGGGCTACGAGGTCGAGTCACTGGCCGCCCTGCGTGGGCTTGGCTCAGGGAGTACAAAGAATAGGAACCATTTTGGACAGATTTGACCTTTCTCCCGCATTTAGGAGAATAATAATCCATGAGCGTGTCTCGATCCTACTGGCACTCAATAAATAATTCAATTGAGAATATGCAGTCTTCCATGAGTTGCTGTTAAGCATTAAAGGTTCCCCCTGAACTTGTCACGCTCATTAGGTAGCGGACTGTCAAATTAATGATCGCAGGGAACATGGAATATTAAATAATCATTTTTAGGATTAGAGGAAAAAAAAGTCAATTTCACACTTGAACTTACAAAGCTCCAGTGTATCCTGGTGAGCACTTGCATTCTCCAGTCACATGGTGACAATTAGCCCCATTTCGGCACTGGCATTTCTGCTGGCATCCATTACCATAGGTGCCCACCTCACACACTTCCTCACAACGCCATCCCTTGTATCCAGGAGTGCAGATACAGGCTCCAGTAATGGGGTTACATAGAGCTTTGTTCTGGCACTGACATCTGTTACTGCAGTGGGGACCCCAGTGGCCACTGTCACAAGCTGAAGAAAATGGCAAAAACAAACAAACAAACAAACAAACAAACAAACAAACAAACAAACAAACAAACAAACAAACAAACAAACAAAGGGTTACAATGTATCAAACATGCAATATGCAACATTAGATCTGTCCTTTTTAAATATAATTTAATCTTATCTTGCATTGTTTAAATGCATCACAATAATCTGAAAAAAGACATCTAATAGGGGTGATAAAAAAACAATCTGAATTGGAAAATATATTTTTTTATTTAAAAGATATGAGTGCATCAAATCAAATGGAATGTTCCACCTTAAATTATATTTAGATACAAATCTTTGCAGTTTTATTCAAATGCTTAGGAGACTTTCTATAAATATGATTTTCTTTTAATTTGATGTGATTGTCCATTCTATTGTCTTTTGCTGCTCTAATCAGTCAATTTCCCACAGTGGAATTGAGTCTTATCTTCAAACATACTTAACTGATGACCAAAATTGACCGTGACTAATTTGCACACTAGTGAAAAGTCGCCTTTCATCGTTTATCCATGGTGTATTAGACACACAAAATGTACATTTGCAATTTATGTTCTACCCATAGCATCACTGCAAGTTTCTTTCTTTAACTGTGTGTGATGTTAGGTCCTCTTCAAAGCCAAAGGCACATGTAATCAAGTCTTACTTCGCTGGAAGGCATAACATGCCAAATAAAAGACTGCTTGTTTTCTAATGAGCTTGTCCATGGAGGCAGTTAACAGTTTAAGGGGTAGATGAAAATCTAGCCTTTGGTGTCCAAACTGATCATACTACATCTTTAATCTAACAGAATATCTCGAACTAAACCATTTGAAACAGTGTATTATATTGAGAGAGTAAATGTAAGCGTTTATTTTTATCACAATCTGCCATGACCCACAAACCATTAGTTTCAGTGTTGCAGCTGTGGAGTTAGCATTAAAAGCTAGGCAGGGCAATCTATGGTGAAATCTATCCATTTTAAAATATTTCCTCTCCCAATCAGTGACATCTAATTTACTTCTGTCCGTTATTAAACTTTAATCAGGCCAGTCCTTAAACTTCTGGGTCTAATTTCCCATACTGGGTTTAACAATAGTTATAGATTAATTTACATTTTTAATCCAGGATTCTGTTGAATTAACTTTCTGAAATTTGGATTAAAATAGTCTCAGTCCCTAGTCAAGTTAAATCATCTCCTGTCTTGAAAAAAGACTATAGAGTGAATCAACGCCTATTTAATTAAGCCTGAAGGCTCAGCTTCAGAGCAGAGGTTAAATGCTTCGCACTGTCCATGGTGAAAGTGAACTTTGAATACATCAATGACACTGAGACCACCAAAAAAGACAGAAAGATTTCTCAAAGAGACGTAACCCATACAAGTACTTACAGTATAACCTTGAGGGTTTTGACATGTAGAATTTTCCACAGTAAAACAGCAGATTTGAGTGGTGAGCGTAAATGAAATGTGCAAAATAGTGCACAATGTCTACAAAGTATTATGTGAATTTTTGAAGGATTACATCAGCTGTGTGTGTGTGTGTTTGCGTGTGTATGTGTTTATTAATCCATCTATCCATTTTCTATACCGCTTGTCCCACGTGCTGGAGCCTATCCTAGCAGTCATCGGGCAGTAGGCGTGGGACACCCTGAACCGGTTGCCAGCCGATCGCAGGGCACACAGAGACAAACAACCATCCGCACTCGCACTCACACCTACGGGCAATTTGGAGTGCTCAATTGGCCTACCAAGCACGTTTTTGGGGATGTGGGAGGAAACCGGAATGCCCGGAGAAAACCCACGCGGGCACGGGGAGAACATGCAAACTCCACACAGGGAGGGCCGGAGGTGGAACAGAACCCGCAGTCTCCTAACTGTGAGGCGGACGTGCTACCCAGTGCGCCTGTGTGTATTAATAATACACACAAATGAAATTATAAAAATGTGTCCAACCAGAACACAAATAAAAAAACTGTATCCTTCAAAACTGCTTTTACATGAATAATCGTGGATTTTTTGGGGGGGAGGGGGGACAGATCCTCTTTTCACCAAATAAACTCAGCTTGAAAGTAAATACTGTATGCCCAGAATGCTAATTAACACTATGCCAGTTCAACATTCGGAAGCTGTTCAAGTGATTAACAAGCTCCTTTTCTTCTGCCTGCATTAGCCTGCTTCAGACTGACCTGGTAAAAAAAACATACTTCTTTTTTCTCAGGCAGTCTCGTTGTATGTTGAGGATACAAGGACAGACAAAGGGGATTAGCGATACTAAAATGCACACATGAAACCCTTGTGCATTCACGTCCACCAGCCCTGGAACCTTTATGAAACCTGACCTGGATTAAAGAAAGGCCAAACTCCAGGAGTTTGAGGCTCCTTATCCACTCGCTTGACAACAACTGGTTCTTACTCATCTGTCTATTCAGGACGGCTATGAAAAACATAGATGTATTGCTGACAATGGACAAATGATTGGACTACATGGTTGTCAAAATTATCATCAGGAAAATGTTGCGTACTGCTGATGTCAAGTTTTAGAAATTCAAGTTCAGCTGTTTTTTTCCCCTCAGCGACGGACAGTCCACAAAAGAGATGGAAGGGGGGTAGGCTAAGTGGAGAATGGGAATGTTTTTTTCCCATCGATTCAATGATTCACAGTCTACCAAGCATGGCACACTCACAGGCAACCGTTTTTTTCACTGATACAGAAGATTCACAAGGAGTGAAAAAAAACACTCTACTGCTTCCCTGAACTGTTTTGGAATGTGTTCTCCTCTGGACACATTAGAACTGTTTCATCAGTATGCAGTGTTCTGTGGTGATTCTGTGGTGTACAAGACAAAAATAACATACAAGCAAACCAAACAAATGAAAAGAACTCAGTGTCATTTGTTTGTTCCATTTTCAATTGACAATGGAAAATGTAATCATGACTAATTGTGTTATTTGTTTTTTACATAGGAATAAAAAGCTGTAGTATTATTATTTTTACATTTTACTAATGTCAATGTATGACAAATAAAATGGTTAAAATTATTAAGTATTATTAATATCTAATTAGTAACCTATCTATTTAATTTAATCAGATGTATTCTCTTCCTCTCTTTTGTTATCGTTTTTGTCGTGTCCGATATTTATATTGTCTATCTGTTTATTTATGTATTTAACTGATGGCAACTGAATTTCCCCCTGGGATCAATACAGTAGTATCTATCTATCGATCTTTCTATTTTCTATACAAAAATACTTTATTCAGTATTTACAGTATGCATGCTAAAGCAAAGGTCTCAAAAGCAAACTTCAAAATATTTTGGGCTGTTGTCATGTGTCCTCAGTCACAAGCTCCACTGCCCCAAGACATTTCCCGCCACACAATTTTCTGCTATTATTCGTGCTCCCCTTTGAACCCAGCTACCCCCATTTCCTGTTATTGCGCCCTAAATTGATATTCAGATGTATTGTTAAGGGCTGTTGACCTGAAAAACACAGTCAATACCTCACATCTTGTGGTCTATTTTGAGAAAATGAAAGGTTTGATTGAAAAGTTATACACGGTGGCGCTATACTTAATAACTGACAACAAAATCTGCTGGAAACCTTGCATAATCCATAACACTTCCAAACAAAACTTTGCTTGTGTCTCGGCAAAAGCAAAATATACACTCAACTAGAAGTCACTTCACATTCTGCACTGTTACCATATTTAAATTACTGGTCAGACGTCTGGGGAAACACTTACAAGCGCTACCACTACCACCATGGTTAAAGCAGTGCATGTTTATACTGCAAAAAAGGAAAAGAAAAAAAAGGGCCATGAGGAGCATACATGTATAATGTTGTATTTCTCCACTGCACAAAGTTGGGATCTTGTAGACTCTAAAACTGCACAATATATAGGTTTGGTCGCTGTGTTCAAATTATGTTTCAATGACTTAGCAATGAGGCTTTACTGTATAACTTCATCCACTTGCTTGACAGCAAATTGTTCTAATTTATCTGTCTACTTAAAATGGCCACAGAACACCATATTGCTGACGATGGTTAAAGGGCCAAATGACTTTGATTATGGATAAAACACGGATGGCATACTTTCTTCTGATGTCAGCTTTAGGAAACTTAAGTTTAGCTGTTGATTTGTTTTGTCTCCTCAGTGACAGTCCCGAAAAGCAGTGAAATGAGGGTCCGCTAAATGGAGAACAGGTTAGTTAGGTCATCCTCAGACGAGCTTCCATAGTAGAAGCTATACATTGCTAATAATGACTGTGGGACGCAGCTCCTCACAGGATCCCCATTCCAACCCTTAATGCTGAGTGTCAAGCAGGGAGGCATCGGGTTCCATTTTATAGTCTTTTGGTATGACCCGGGGATTAAACCCACGACGTGCCAGTCTCAGGGCGGACACTCATACCACAAGGCTTCTGAGCTGGACTAAAAGTATATTTTTCCCCCAACTCTTTGGTGAGTACGCAGTCTACCAAGCATATCGTACTCATGGAAAAGAGTGTTCTAACCAGCTGAAGGATTCACAAAAAGAGCGAAAAAAACACCTGCTGTGTTCTATTTCTTTCCCAAACTGTGAGGGAATGTGTGATCTCTTCTGGAGTTCAAAATGCCCCAATAATTATCTGAATAAATACAATTTGCTAATCAGTTTTGAGATACTGCTCATAGTTCTGCAAAGATGGCTATTAATGCGAATACAAATCGTTTTTAAAAAAATAGCATCTTATGATGCTTAATTTCAGCTTTCTTCAATTAACATGGTTCATATCATTCTCATTTTTGGGAGTGTGTGTTGAAAATGTTTTTCAATATAACATCCCTTCACTTGACACTATTTGCTCTTATTCATATCTAATCAAATGGCTGTGTAAAAAAGGTGCTTTCTTCAGATTCATTGTATTCTAAAATGTTTTTCAGTTATTTAGCAGTTGTGCCCAATAACCTGAACCAGAATTGTCGGGTATATTGCCGTGCGAGCCGCAACACCTAGCTGTATTTGTCACAGTGTGGGATGTTTCTCAAATGCTAAACAACTCACTATACTGCCATTTACATGAATGCCCTTCAACAGTCAGTGAAAAAGGCCTGCTGTTAGCAACTATAACTGAAATAACCATCTATTCAGTTTTTTTTTAACTTATTTTTAAAAGCAAAGCATTGAATTCCCCACTTATAGCAACCATCCATCCATCCATCCATTTTCTGAACTGCTTATATTCACGAGGGTCGCGGGTGCGCTGGAGCCCATCTCTATCTCCCAGGCAGGTTATAGCCTGAACTGGTCGCCAGCCAATCACAGGGCAACAATAAGCAACCATTCATACAAACAATCACACCTAAGGACAATTTAGAGTACAAGTGAAAATTTCAACTGTCCTGGATGCTGTAGCTCCTATGAAAACTAAGACCAATTTATATTGACCTAAAACACTTTCGAGGTTGACTATGAGGGTCATTACTTTGAAATCAAAGTGCTCAAAGGCAGAGCTTAAGTGGAGAAAAATTTAACTCCTAGCTCCTTTTGAACTGTCCAGACAATGTTAGTAAGTTAGTAAAAGCTTGGCAACAGTTTTCTGAAACCATTAGGAATAACCTAAACAATAATATAGTCTATATGTTTTTCCTCTTCTAACACTTAACAGAACATGAGGCTCTCCCAAACAAAGACTTGTCACCTCACAGACAGCAACAGCTGGAGGACTTACTGCTGGAGCAATTGGACCCCCCCCATCCAGGCTCACACTGGCAGTTGTTGGGGGCCACACAACGGCCGTGAACACAGCTCTCTGAACAATGAGCTAAAGAGGGAGAGAGAAGGATGTAAGGCAATGTGTGAATCAGAGAACATCTACTTTGCTTGTTGAAGGGACGCATACTGTAGTGGATACTGGTTTGGAAGCACAACAACTTGACTTGACTTAAATATCAGTACCCCATGTTGCTCCACTTCTTCCATTATATAAGAGAAATTACATATTTTATTAAATGAAATGGATGAGAAGCTAAAATGTTGCTGCCGTCATTTAGAAGCGGAAAAATGTCTGGATAACCTTCAGTTAATTCTGAGTCTAAAATGTATGATCTCTGTCTAGAATCAAAACCTGGAAGAGTCTATGAGCTACTATAAGTTGCTGAACGGTAACTTATCTAGCTAAATTTGGATATGTTAGCCATTGTATTACTTTGTTCAGACAAGGGTTGTGGGTCTTACCTTAGCAAACTTTTCCGACAGTTTCGACAGCAACGAAGGCAGAAGTTGCTGCCGAAACTGTCGGAAATGTTTGCTAAGGTAAGACCCACAACCCTTGTCTGAACAAAGGAATACAATGGCTATCATAAATGAAGACATAAGCAACACAATTCATCTATTGGCTATAGATTTCTTCAAATAAAAAATGGGGGAACATGCAAACTCCACACAGGGTGGGGCAGGAGGTGGAATCAAACCCACACCTTCCGAACTGTGAGGCGGACATGCAAACCAGTGCCTCACCGTGCCGCCTATTATTATTATTATTATTATTATTATTATTATTATTATTATTACTATTATTTCGATCAGGCTTTTAATCCGAATAAAAGTGTCCATATAAATGTAGCCACTATGGGGTGGTGAGTGTATGTATACATATACCGTATTTGCCGGTGTATAAGTCGACTCGGTGTATAAGTCGACCCCCTAAAATTCGACGGAAATTTACGATTTTATGATATATCCTTTGTATAAGTCGAGCTCAATTGTTGCATTATATTAAACTTTAAAATTCAATATGCGAAATTTATTGACGAAATGTGTTCAAATTCCGGGAGGCCGTGCGCATGCGGCTGTTTATAAGCACCGCGGAGGAGATCGCGGAGCCTCATTCGACTTCCAGCGGCCGGCGAGCTCGTGCACGCCGCCTGGCACCATCGGGAGGCCGGAAATAGCTCCAAGCCGAGCGGATCGGCACTTTATAAGCACCGCGGAGGAGATCGCGGAGCCTCATTCGACTTCCAGCGGCCAGCGCACTCGCGCACGCCACTCGGCACCACCGGGAGGCCGTGGACACGCGCCAAGTGGCCGGAAATAGCTCCTGCCGAGCGGACCGGCTCTTTATAAGCACCGCGGAGGAGATCGCAGAGCCTCATTCGACTTCCAGCAGCCGGCGAGCTCGCGCACGCCGCCCGGCACATCCGGGAGGCCATGCGCACGCGCCAAGTGGCCGGGAATACCTCCCGCGGAGCGGATCGGCTGTTTATAAGCACCGCGGAGGAGATCGCGGAGCCTCATTCGACTTCCAGCAGCCGGCGAGCTCGCGCACGCCGCCCGGCACAGCCGGGAGGCCGTGCACACGCGCCGGGTGGCCGAAAATAGCTCCGGCCGAGCGGATCGGCACTTTATAAGCACCGCGGATGAAATCGCGGAGCCTCATTCGACTTCCAGCGGGCCGCGCACTCGCGCACGCCGCCCGGTTCAAATTTTCTAAGTGCCAACGGCTCTTGCGCCATAAAGAGTCCGCCTCGGCTGGTTCCCCATGTCGGCCAGAACAAGTGAAAATTCGGCCTCTTCCCCTGGAAGTCCGGCCAAGTTTGGCGAATATTTTCTAAGTGCCAACGACTCAACCGCCGTAAAGTGTCCGCCTCGGCTGCTTCCCCGTGTCGGCCACCACAAGTGAAAATTCGGCCTCTTCCCCTGGAAGTCTGGCCAAGTTTGGCAAATATTTTCAAAGTGCGAACGACTCAACCGCCGTAAAGTGTCTGCCTCGGCTGGTTCCCCGTGTCGGCCACCACAAGTGAAAATTCGGCCTCTTCCCCTGGAAGTCCGGCCAAGTTTGGCGAATATTTTCTAAATGCCAACGACTCAACCGCCGTAAAGTGTCTGCCTCGGCTGCTTCCTCCGGTCGGCCAGAACAAGTGAAAATTCGGCCTCTTCCCCTGGAAGTCTGGCCAAGTTTGGCGAATATTTTCTAAGTGCCAACGACATTCATTTAGACATGGCGATTGAATGTTTACGTACCGGTAGTTATTGTCGTTGCTTGACGCGCGATGACTCGCACATTCGCTCAATACCCAGTACATCCCCCTAGCAGTCATCGTCGCTGCCTGGCTTTCGATGTCCGTTATTGAGGTGAGAATATTTGAAATTGTTGCTGAGGATGCGTGTTAATGCGACGAACGCTTTATAATGATTCAGTTTCTCGCTGTTTGATGAGCCTGACGGACGCACACCCACGCACAATGAGATGCATGAGAAACAGCCTTGGTTACCATCACATTTGAAGCGATGAATACGAAGTTACATTTTATGACTCGGTGTATAAGTCGAGGTCGATTTTTTTCGGTCGATTTTGGATCGAAAAAGGTCGACCAATACACCGGCAAATACGGTATAATCATTTTTGTAAGTGTGGCTCTATGTTTGTAATGATACAGAATATTTTGACTGAGGCTTGAATCATGTCAAATAATGCAAAGCGTTGTGTTTCATGTGATCATTGTTTC
The DNA here is from genome assembly GCF_024217435.2 of Syngnathus scovelli. Lineage (NCBI taxonomy): Eukaryota > Metazoa > Chordata > Actinopteri > Syngnathiformes > Syngnathidae > Syngnathus > Syngnathus scovelli. Next base: position 1,157,447 of record NC_090859.1, read on the forward strand.
AGCTTTGGTGGTGGTGATTTTACAACACATTGTCCATTAAAGCAGACGAACCAGGCTTTTTACACAGCTGTAAATTTGTGAAGATACTCACGAACACAAATTTGTCCATTTTCAAAGAAGCCTGGACAGCACTGGGATTTCCGTCGATGCATAGTCTTCTCTCCTCTGCGATACGCAGTCCGGTAGCTTACCCTTCACACAAACAGGAAGGTCAATTGTCCAGTGAGATGAAGACCAGTTAGATTAGATTCCACTATGATTATACAGTTGACCCCCGAATACCTTTGGCTCAGCACCTGCAGACTTCCATATTTTTCATAGCTCCATCCATCCATTTTCAACACCTCTTATCCTGTTCAGGGTTGTGTACGTGCTGGAGCCTATCTCAGCTGACATAAGGCGAAAGGCAGACTACACCCTGAACTAGTCGATTTTCGTAGGTATTTTTCTTTGTGTTTAAGGATGGCTTTACTGTTCCCACTTGCTTTCTTTGGAGGCATGATTAGGGATTAATACAATCCTCAAAGTAACGAAAATACAATAACGAACAGAGTCAGTCGGTATCCGGGCCGCGCAGTCGGGTTTTCTCGGGTCCTCTCGACTCATCTCGCGAGGTTCGACCTCCGAATTTTTGTTCGATAACCGAAGCAAAAAAATCGCAAATTTTTTGTTCGAATTCCGATTTGTTCGAGAACCGGGACGTTCGAAAACCGAGGTTTGACTGTATATACACGTGTATTTTCCGGACTATAAGTTGCTCCAGAGTATAAGTCGCACCAGCAATAAAATGCATAATAAAGAAGAAAAAAACATATATAAGTCGCACAGGAGTACAAGTTGCATTTTTGGGGAAACTTTATTTGTCAAAATCCATCACCAAGAACAGACATGAATAGGCAACAACAGGCAAATTATACAGGATGTTAACGTTTCATAAACACAAAAAAGGAACTGAGAACGTGCCTGACGTAACCTATTAACAGTTATTCAAGTAACTATAACATAAATTAGACGTTTATTAAACCATCCATCTCACTCCAAATCATACAAGTCACTTAAAAAAAAAAAACGCCGCTGCTGACTCCGGAAGTACATGTGGTGCTGACGTTGGACTCATTGTCAGTTATATATATATATATATACTACCGTTCAAAGGTTTGGGGTCACATTGAAATTTCCTTACTTTTGAAGGAAAAGCACTGCACTTTTCATCCATCCATCCATCCATCCATCTTCTTCCGCTTATCCGGGGTCGGGTCGCGGGGGCAGCAGCTTTAGGAGGGACTCCCAGACTTCCCTCTCCCCAGCCACTTCATCCAGCTCATCCCGGGGGATCCCAAGGCGTTCCCAGGCCAGCTGAGAGACATAGTCTCTCCAGCGCGTCCTGGGTCGTCCCCGGGCTCTCCTACCGGTGGGACATGCCCGGAACACCTCCCCAGGGAGGCGTCCAGGAGGCATCCTGATAAGATGCCCGAGCCACCTCATCTGGCTCCTCTCAACGTGGAGGAGTAGCGACTCTACTCCGAGTCTCTCCCGGATGACCGAGCTTCTCACCCTATCTCTAAGGGAGAGCCCGGACATCCTGCGGAGAAAACTCATTTCGGCCGCTTGTATCCGAGACCTGTGGGAGGGGCCAAAGGGGTCGGGTGCAATGTGTGCTGGGCGGCAGCCAAAGGCAGGGACCTTGGCGGTCTGATCCCCGGCTGCAGAAGCTGGCTCTTGGGGACTGCACTTTTCAATGAAGATAATTTTAAACTAGTCTTAACTTTAAAGAAATACACTCTATACATTGCTAATGTGGTAAATGACTATTCTAGCTGCAATTGTGTGGTTTTTGGTGCAATATCTACATAGGTGTATAGAGGCCCATTTCCAGCAACTATCACTCCAGTGTTCTAATGGTACAATGTGTTTGCTCATTGGCTCAGAAGGGTAATTGATGATCTGCAAACAGTTTAGCTTGTTACAGAAGCTACAAAACTGACCTTCCTGTGAGCAGATTGAGTTTCTGGAGCGTCACATTTGTGGGGTCAATTAAACGCTCAAAATGGCCAGAAAAAGAGAACTTTCATCTGAAACTCGACAGTCTAGTCTTGTTCTTAGAAATGAAGGCTATTCCATGCAAGAAATTGCTAAGAAATTGAAGATTTCCTACAACGGTGTGTACTAATCCCTTCAGAGGACAGCACAAACAGGCTCTAACCAGAGTCGAAAAAGAAATGGGAGGCCGCGCTGCACAACTGAGCAAGAAGATAAGTACATTAGAGTCTCTAGTTTGAAAAACAGACGCCTCACAGGTCCCCAACTGGCATCTTCATTAAATAGTACCCGCAAAACACCATCTACAGTGAAGAGGCTGCTGCGGGATTCTGGGCTTCAGGGCAGAGTGGCAAAGAAAAAGCCATATCTGAGACTGGCCAACAAAAGAAAAAGATTAAGATGGGCAAAAGAACACAGACATTGGATAGAGGAAGACTGGAAAAAGTGTTGTAGACGGATGAATCCAAGTTTGAGGTGTTTGGATCACAAAGAAGAACGTTTTTGAGACGCAGAACAAATGAAAAGATGCTGGAAGAATGCCTGACGCCATCTGTTAAGCATGGAGGAGGTAATGTGATGGTCTGGGGTTGCTTTGGTGCTGGTAAGGTGGGAGATTTGTACAGGGTAAAAGGGATTCTGAATAAGGAAGGCTATCACTCTATTTTGCAACGCCATGCCATACCCAGTGGACAGCGCTTGATTGGAGCCAATTTCATCCTACAACAGAACAATGACCCCAAACACACCTCCAAATTGTGCGAGAACTATTTAGAGCAGAAGCAGGCAGCTGGTATTCTATCGGTAATGGAGTGGCCAGTGCAGTCACCAGATCTGAACCCCATTGAGCTGTTGTGGGAGCAGCTTGACCGTATGGTACGCAAGAAGTGCCCATCCAACCAATCCAACTTGTGGGAGCTGCTTCTGGAAGCGTGGGGTGCAATTTCTCCAGATTACCTCAACAAATTAACAGCTAGAATGCCAAAGGTCTGCAATGCCGTAATTGCTGCAAATGGAGGATTCTTTGATGAAAGCAAAGTTTGATGTAAAAAAAAAAAATTATTTCAAATACAAATCATTATTTCTAACCTTGTCAATGTCTTGACTCTATTTTCTATTCATTTCACAACATTTGGTGAATAAGTGTGACTTTTCATGGAAAACACAAAATTGTTTGGGTGACCCCAAACTTTCTTTTGATATATATATATATATATATATATATATATATATATATATATATATATATACACACATACACACACACACACACACACACACACACATAATTCGTGTGTGTGTATGTGTGTATGTACAGTCAAACCTCGGTTTTCGACCATAATCCGTTCTAGAAGGCGGTTCGAGAAGCGATTCGGTTGAATTCCGAATCTATTTTTCCCATTAAAATTTTTTATAAATTTAAAAATTTAAGCCAGCCTGACATGGGGTTTTGCAAATAATTCAATTATTTGCAAAACCCCATGTCCAGCAGGCTGGCTTGTCCGGCAGGCTGGCTTGTCCAAAGTCAAAGTCAAAGTCAAAGTCTCCTTTATTGTCAATTCCTCCGCATGTCAAGACACACAAAGAGATCGAAATTACGTTTCTCACTATCCCAGGGTGACAAGACAGAGTTCACAACGCACATACAAGTAAACAACACAGGAAAAATAACACAAGAATTCAACATCAATGAACAATAAGCGTGATAGCACGCTAGCCGCTCCCGATGCACAGCAGAGTCCGGTAAGATGACAGTCAACCAGGCCACTGTGAACACGAGCACGCAGCAGGCACGCACTGTCCGGTTTGTGGATCCTATCAGGCGAACGCAACCCATCTTGTCGTTCCGCGAACGAACGTACGCCAGGAGAATGGAAGGCACGGCTGGGCGAGCTGGGTTGGCCGCAAGCCTGGCCCGACGTCTCCGCGCTGGCCCGTCTTCCGCTGCCTCGCAGACCCGCTGCCGACGCATCCCAACAATGCTCCAGGACGGAGCAGTCCGAGCTCACGACGCAGTCCAACCGGGGGAGGAAGAGCAGGCCAGTCCGGCGTCGCTCCATGACGAAGCAGTCCGAGCACTTTAATCTCTCCGCACCAAAGTCCAGAACGCCATAAAACCCACTTTCGCCGATGTTGAGCAGAACATGCCCGCCGCACTAGTAGCACGACGTATCCCACGAGACGAACACACACAAAACTGCCGGACAAACACTCAGTAAACACTCACAAAACACCGAACGGGACAGAGAGTGGCCGCTGCGTGTGCACGCGCCGCCGTCTTGTTGCAGGCTGTATACATTATACTGTTACATATATCAATGATGAGTTTCCACAATTATACTTCAATGAATCCATCCATCCATCCATCCATCCATCCATCCATCCATCCATCCATCCATCCATCCATCCATCCATCCATCATCCCTCCCTCCCTCCCTCCTTCCCTCCCTCCCTCCCTCCCTCCCTCCCTCCCTCCCTCCATCCATCCATCCATCCATCCATCCATCCATCCATCCATCCATCCATCCATCCATCCATCCATCCCACGCGCCCGTGCCACACTCCTTCCAGCCGGAAACTTTCCATGCACTCACAGACACGCCACTCTCATCAAGACAAGCACCTGCGCCTGTCACGACCAGTTAGCCAGCCACTATTTAAACACCGCACTACAGTCATTGTCAGTACGACCCCAAATGCTTGTGCCTTGTTCCTTGCCCTTTGCCTTGCTTTGTCCTAGTTGCCGACCCGTCTTCCGTGTACTGACCGACCAAGTTCTTCACTTTCCCCTTCCCCGCAAAGTTTGAATAAACAGTGTTCGCACTTGGTTATCCTGCTTGCTCTTTCCCATGACAATCCATCCATCCCATCCACTTTTCTTGCAGCTGGTCTCCACTGTCAGACGAGCGCCAACAGTAGAACGACAATTGTGGAGACGTCATACTGCCTCATCCGTGTGCACAAAATTACAAATCGATATTCATGATGCCATGCCCAATCGAATGAGTAAATGAATTGCGACTCATTAGTGCACAGCACTACTGCTTATGTCGTCTGTTGCCACATCATCAAAAACTGTGACAATGCTCTGGCCACATTAGAATCACTACTTCCATTTTTGAACATATGTCTCTCCATGCAAGCCATACTCGCCTTCTTGCACGTTTGCGAAATTATCAAAACCCGGTCTAACCTGCTTCTGTGCAGATTTACAACGGGCCCCACGCCAAACTAGAGGTAGAAATCTTAACGTTTGTGAACAAGGAATGGCAATAATGAGAATAATGTAAAATCGAGAAATAGTCAAGAAAATGATTGCCACTGATGTGATCCTCACCTGTGTCTGGTACACTTGAACCAGTTGAGGATGTCTGTGCAGCTGGTGTAATAAATCTGGTCAAAAGGATGGGCATAGGACTCTTGAACTGTCACTGAATATCTGAAACCACAGGAAGAGAAGGAGACAAGAGATCAGACATAAATGACTGTCAGAATCCCTGTGTGTGTGTAGAGCTTTCATGCATGACATTCTACCACCCAAGTTTATCCGAAAGGAATTTTTGTGGTTCTTTGGGATTAACTATACCTCTCCCCTACCCTTGCCCACTGTTAGGACAGGCTTTGTTATACACTATAGATGGAGGGGTATAAGGAACCTTTTTGTGACCATTCCATGTGACCAATTTTGAGACCATGTTTAGTATGTAAACAATATACAGTGTCCATATGCTCAGATTGTGTCAAGGCAAAATAAAAATCAATCACCGTTCATGAACCCAATGCTCCAAATAGGTATGCATTGACTTAGTTCACTATAAAACCAGTAGCAGTATTATGTATTCAACTATTGTTGCTCTAGTGGTGCCTTGAGATTCAAGTTTAATTCCTTCAATGACCATGCCAAAGCACTCTCATTTCTGATCATTTTTCATCATTGAAATGAATGCAAATTCCTACCCACAGAATATCTATATTGTCTTTAATAAGGAGAGAGCTCACACTGATATTGTACTACCGTATTTTCCGGACTATAAGTCGCTCCGGAGTACAAGTCGCACCAGCCATAAAATGCATAATAAAGAAGAAAAAAAAAACATATATAAGTCGCACCGGAGTACCAGTCGTCCTCTGTGTCACTTATAAACAACTCAGTTGACTCCGGAAATAGAGGCTGTGCTGACGATGATTTCCATGGATTTGATGATTTGGAGTGAGACGGATGGTTCGATAAACTTGATATTTATGTTATAGTTATATGATATATACTGTATTTTTCGGACTATAAGTCGCGGGTTTTTTTCATAGTTTGGGTGGGGGGGCGACTTATACTCAGGAGCCACTTATATGTAAAATGATTCACAAATTTTTACTTGATCATTAACACATTACTTACTAGTATAGTTGATCACTTCACGTGTTATTTTCACTTTAAACCTTTTTAATATCTTTTTAGAGCAGCTTTTATTATTATAAAAATTTTAATAAAGTGTCATGTCTCGTCCCCAGTTTTGCTATGTGTCTAGGTTGCCATAGTTTCTGTTCGCGTCGCCCCTCCCCTGCTGTGTCACCTCAATCAATGTAACCGCGATCACCTGCCTCGTGTTTCGTGTTTTGTATTTAAGTCCTGTCTGCCCCTCACTCCCCGTCGGATCATTGCATGTGTTGTTGTTGTCGTAATGTCTTCACGTCCTTTGTGTCACGTCCCTGTCAGTTAGTCCTCTATTTATTTTGTTAAGTCATGTCAGTTTGCTGAGTGTGTCTTTGAGTTCTCCAATAAACCCTGGTCCAAGCTACATTTGGTCGCCCTGCTCCATTCATTCTATGATAGAATGAGCCGACCACTATAGCGACCAGCGCCTGGACCAGCCTCCTCCATCAGCTCCCGCTGCGACGCTCGATCCACGTCCGTCGTCCGAGCATGTTCTAGCGCCATGGGCTCCGCGGCCGCCATCGGACTTCGCTCCCGCGACGCCGGACCCTCGGCCGCCATCGGAGTGCTTCTGGCAGCAGCGGCTCCGCGGCTGCCGTCGGACTTCGCTCCAGCGACGCCGGACCTGCGGCCGCCATCGGAGTGCCTCCCGGCGCCATCAGACTCGCGGCCGCCATCGGGCTCTACCCCAGCGTCGCAGGACCCGCGGGCGTCGGCAGACTTCAAGCCAGCTGCGCCGGACCCGCGGTTGTCCCTTGCCTCGCTCCCACTGCTGCGGCGTGTGGTGGCTCTTGCCACTGCGCACTGCTCTGCCTTCCGAATGCCGCTGATCGCGGTCCGGACTTCCAAACACCGCCAATTGCGGCTCTGACTTTTTGTATGCCGCCGATTGCGGTTCGTGTCCCTAGAGTTGCCGTCGTTTGCGGTTCGTGTTCCAGAGTTGCCGCCGATTGCGGTTCGTGTTCCAGAGTTGCCGCTGATTGCGGTTCGTGTTCCAGAGCTGCCGCCGATTGCGGTTCGTTTTCCAGAGTTGCTGCCGATTGCGGTTCGTGTTCCAGAGTTGCCGCCGATTGCGGTTTGTGTTCCAGAGTTGCCGCCGATTGCGGTTCATGTTCCAGAGCTGTCGCCGATTGCGGTTCGTGTTCCAGAGTTGCCGCCGATTGCGGTTTGTGTTCCAGAGTTGCCGCCGAGCGCGGTTAGGACTTTGCCATGGCCGGTGAGGCCATTTGGACTGGTGCACTTCCCCCCGCCCCCCTGTTCGCCGCGTGGGGGTTTCAGTTTTTTGGGACGTCGGGAGCCATCCCTTGTGGGGTGGTACTGTCATGTACTCGTCCCCAGTTTTGCTATGTGTCTAGGTTGCCATAGTTTCTGTTTGCGTCGCCCCTCCCCTCCTGTGTCACCTCAATCAATGTAACCGCGGTCACCTGCCTCGTGTTTCGTGTTTTGTATTTAAGTCCTGTCTGCCCCTTGCTCCCCGTCGGATCATTGCATGTGTTGTTTTTGTCGTAATGTCTTCACGTCCTTTGTGTCACGTCCCTGTCGGTTAGTCCTCTAGTTATTTTGTTAAGTCATGTCAGTTTGCCGAGTGTGTCTTTGAGTTCTCCAATAAACCCTGGTCCAAGCTGCATTTGGTCGCCCTGCTCCATCCGTTCCATGACACAAGGTTCAAGTATACATACTGTAAATGTGTTTTTCGAACTGTTTTATTATTATAACGAGTTATAACACTCTTAAATGTGTTTTTAGAACTCTTATTAATATAAGATTTTTTTTATAAAAAGGTACAAGTGTATGCACTGCAATTGTGTGGGCACTCTCCGCCTTCTGCTGACGAGTGGGCAACATTTGTAACATAATTCCTCAATTTGAAAGTTTTATTTTGAATCTCTTTTTTTTTCAATTTGGAAAAAAAAAATCTGAGATGTAGTGAAACCGCGATAAACGAACCGCGATGTAGCAAGGGATTACTGTAATTTGTACTGCAACTAACTACTAGTCCGACGTCAGCGGTGTGGCGCAATCGCGCCGTTGTTTATATAAAGGACGAAGGATTCAATCAATGGATTTAATGACTTGGAGTTACAGAGATAGTTTGATAAATCCTACATCAGTGGCGCAGTGCACACGCGGCGTTGTTTACACAAAGGATGAGGAATTCCATCGATGGATTTAATGATTTGGAGTGACACAGATGGTTTGATAATATTGTGGTCTATATGATAGTTATTTGATATATATTTTATATATCGTTATATGGGCCTATGGAATAATTTGAACTGCAACTGACGACGAGTCCGACGTCAGCGGCACGCTGCACACGCGGCGTTGTTTACAGAAAAGAGGACAAATTCGATCAATGGATTTAATGATTTGGAGCGACACAGATGGTTTGATAAACGTGTTATTTATGTTATAGTTGTTTGAATAACTGTTAACGTTACATCAGGCCCGTTCTCAGCTCCTCGTTTGTGTTTATGTCACGTTAGCATACCGTATAGTTTAGCCTGTTGCAGAAAAGAGGACAAATTCGATCAATGGATTTAATGATTTGGAGCGACACAGATGGTTTGATAAACGTGTTATTTATGTTATAGTTGTTTGAATAACTGTTAACGTTACATCAGGCCCGTTCTCAGCTCCTCGTTTGTGTTTATGTCACGTTAGCATACCGTATAGTTTAGCCTGTTGCTGGTTCATGTGTGTTCTTGGTGTTGGATTTTGTCAAATAAATTTCCCCCAAAATGCGACTTAAACTCCGGTGCGACTTATATATGTTGGTGAAAAAAACCACCAGTAAATGGTGTAATGACCATGGCATTACTGTCCTCGATTGGCCTGCAAATTCCCCTGACCTGAACCCCATAGAGAATTTGTGGGGTATTGTGAAGAAGAACCTGAAAGACATCAGGCCCAACAATGCAAATGAGCTAAAGGCCACTATTCAGCCGTCCTGAACAGGAAGAAAGCCGCCTTCAGGAGCAGAGACAGGGAGGCCATGAAGGCAGCACAGCAGGAGGTAAAACACTGTGTGAGGGTAGCCAAAGACGCCTACAGGACAAAGGTGGAGCAGAAGCTGAAGGAAAACAACATGAGGGCCGTCTGGGAAGGTGTGAGGACTATCACGGGCCACAACATCAAGACCAGGGTCGTTGAAGGGACAACGGAGAGGGCGAACGAGCTGAACAACTTCTTCAATAGGTTTGATCGGCCCTCGACCCCCCCACCTCTACTGCAGACATCTCTCCTTCCTTCCACAACACACCACCCCCGAAACGACACAGCACCCCCACCCTCCTCCTCCTGCCCCCCCACCCCAGATACCACAGCACCACCACTCTCCACCTCCAGCCCCCCCACGCCAACACAAGCTCTGCCTTACTTCACAGCAGACCAGGTCAGAGGACAACTGAGGAAGCTTCGACCCAGGAAAGCACCAGGCCCGGACAAGGTGTGTCCCAGACTACTGAAAACCTGCGCTGCTGAACTGGGGGAACCACTTCAACGGATCTTCAACCTCAGCCTGCAGCTGGGGACAGTGCCTACACTATGGAAGACATCCTGCATCACGCCGGTTCCTAAAAAGACCCGGCCCAGTGAACTGAATGACTTTCGGCCGGTGGCACTCACTTCACACCTGATGAAGACATTGGAGCGGCTCTTCCTCGGTCTCCTCAGACCTCAAGTGCGACATGCTCAGGACTGCCTGCAGTTTGCATACCAGTCAGATGTTGGAGTGGAGGACGCCATCCTCCACCTACTGCACCGAGTTCACTCCCACATGGATAAGGGAAGCGCCACAGCGAGGATTCTGTTCCTAGACTTCTCCAGTGCGTTCAACACCATCCAGCCCCCCCTGCTCAGAGACAAACTGGACAGGATGGGAGTGGACCCATACATGGTGACCTGGATCTCCAGCTACCTCACAGACAGGCCACAGTACGTCAGACTAAAAGACGCCATCTCTGACACTGTGGTCAGTAGCACTGGAGCCCCACAGGGCACAGTGCTGGCCCCTGTACTCTTCACCTTGTACACCTCAGACTTCTGTTACAACTCTGAGCTGTGTCACATACAGAAGTACGCGGATGACACAGCCATTGTCGGGTGTATCAGGGACAATAGAGAGGAGGAGTATAGGAGCCTGGTGGGGGATTTCGCCACCTGGTGCCGTGCCAACCAACTGGAGCTCAACATCTCCAAGACCAAGGAGTTGGTCATAGACTTTGGGAGGAACAGGCCTAAGCCTAGGCCCGTACTGTTGGAGGGGGCTGAGGTGGAGGCTGTGGACTCCTACAAGTACCTTGGGGTGTGGCTGGATAAAAAACTGGACTGGTCAACTCACACCAACCACCTTCACAGGAAGACACAGAGCAGGATGTACTTCCTGAGGAGACTACGTTCTTTTAACATCTGCAACAAACTCTTGGAGATGTTCTACCAGTCCGTGGTTGCCAGTGTCCTGTTTTACACCGTGGTGTGCTGGGGCAGCAGCACATCCAAGAAGGACACCTCCAGACTGGACAAACTGGTCAGGCGAGCCGGCTCTCTGATCGGCAAGAAGCTGGACTCTTTGGAGACGGTGGCAGAGGCAAGGACACTGAAAAAACTGTTGGACATTATAGGCAATGTCAGCCACCCTCTGCACTCTGTCATCACTAATCGGAGGAGCCGGATCAGTGGGAGACTGCTCCTCCCCAATTGTAGGACAAGCAGACTGAAGAACTCCTTTGTCCCCCAAGCCATCAAGCTATTCAACTCCTCACTGGGGAGGAGGTGACATGGACATGAACAGGGACATAACTGTACACATTCTCTTTTACATTTCATTGCTATCTCTTGCACTGTGTGTATTTCGGCATCTTCTGTATATCTTGATCTCTTGTGTTTTTCTTGTGTATCTTGTATTTTACTGCTACTGGACACAGAATTTCCCTGAAGGAGTAATCCCAAGGGATTAATAAAGTTGAGTCTAAGTCTAAGTCTAAGTCTCTAAGTCTATTGAAGCATCCTGGGCATCCATAACACCTCAGCAATGCCACAGGCTGATTGCCTCCATGCCACACCACATTGGTTGCAGTAATCCGTGCAAAAGGATTCCCAACCAAGTACTGAGTGCATTAATGGACATTTTCAAATGTTTGATTTTTTTTGCTGTTATAAATCTTTTTTTTTTTTACTTGGTCTGAGGAAATATTGTAATATTTTGAGATAGGATATTTGAGTTTTCTTAAGCTGTATGCCATAATCAGCAATATTAAAATAATAAAAGGCTTGCAATATTTCAGTTGATTTGTAATGAATCCAGAATGTATGACGTTTTTTTTTTTTTTAATTGCATTACAGAAAATAAAGAGCTTTATCAAAATATTCTAATTTTCGGAGACAGTCCTGTAGGCCTGTGGAACAATTGGAACCGCAACTGATGATGAGTCAGACGTCGATGTACGTACTTCCGGAGTCAGCAGCAACATTGTTTATATGTGACACAAATGACGAAGATTTCGATGGATTTAATGATTTGGAGTGATACGGATGGTTTGATAAACTTGTTATTTATGTTATAGTTATTTGAATAACTGTTAATAGGTTAGGTCAGGCACGTTCTCAGTTCCTCATTTGTGTTTGTTTAACGTTAGCATACCGTATCGTTTAGCCTGTTGTTGCCAATTCATGTCTGTTCTTGGTGTTGGATTTTGTCAAATAAAGTTTCCCCAAAAATGCAACTTGTACTCCGGTGCAACTTATATATGTTTTTTTGTTCTTTATTATGCATTTTATGGCTGATGTGACTTGTACTCCGGAGCGACTTATAGTCTGGAAAATACGGTAAAATACGGCTCCTGAGAATAAGTCGCACCCCCGTCCAAACTATGAAAAAAACTGTGACTTATAGTCCGGACAATACGGTATATAAAAATATAGTAATGATAATAAATTATTTGAATTTAGAGCAAACATCTTGTGCTTAATTTCCATCTTTTCGACAGCACTGTACTACTGCAACATACTAATTACTGCAATCTTAGTCATTTTTTAAGGTTAAAGCATATGTTTTATGCCTCTTCTATTCTGGGGTAAACAAAAGTGGAGCGCAGCTAGATACTTGTACACTGACTGAACAAATATTGAAAGTGCAGCACATTATGGTGAGTCGCTACGTATCGGCATAGCATTTTTGGAGTGGAGTGGAACGGTAGATTAGGCTGAAATAGTGTTGTGTCATTGTGTCACACCCCTGGTTTAAACACATACAGCAAATGAGCAGACAAACCTCTCCCAGTGGCTGCAGACATTTGGATCTTCCAGGTTCAGGGAGGAAATGATGCAAGGCAGAAGAAAAAAGGCCACAGCCAACAAGACTGTCCCATGGCACTGTAGCCGCATGGCCATCTCACCCAGGACTTAACCTTGACACACTTCGACACCTGGAAAAGCAGACAGAATTTTTTTTTACTTCACTCAACATTCAGTAATGGTTTTTGCTTTTGTTTGAATTAAACAAAACTGGGTCAAATAATACAAATTTTCAACACAATTTGCACCTGTATGTTTGGTACTGGAACCAGGGATGCAGCAGAGGTATTTTTATGACTACAATGAGTGATAGAGCTTTAGAAAGACTTGATGTCACAAAACACCAGTCTAATTAAAGTTTTTTTCAAAGCCTTTAAGAGGATTAGTATCAAGCAGTAAATTACCTTTTTGTCTAAAAAAAAGCAATAGGTCTGTCATGAGAGATGAATCTCAAATAAATACTGCAAAGTTAGAAGGTCCAATAACAGGTAGGTTTGATTAAATAAGAACTTTTTGGCCAGTCTTCTTGTTACCTGTCAGTCATATCTCCAAAATCATTAGATCATATTTTACACACACACACACGCACGCGCGCACGCACGCACACACACACACACACACACACACACACCCATACACACACGCACACACACACGCACTCACACGCACGCACACACATATATAAGTTGCAGTATTTATCTTTACGAGAACCTTGTTAGACTGACTTCATCACTTTTTTAGTAAATTGGTGATTGTCAATGAGCATGATTTCATGAGAAATAAATTGGGGTACTGTAGGTTGTTTGTATTGTGCCTTTACATGCATTTTTTGAGGGTAGCAGAACCCATCTTCTCTGGTTTCATTTGGCTGAAGAAGCACAGCTGCAGCCACCAATGTTGGAACACCCCCTCCACAACCCACCCAAAGACAACTGCACAACTGCACAAACAAGGGCCGTGCTGTGCGTGTGAAAGGCTCCAGATAACCCAAAAGGAGCAGACTTTGCAGATCTGCGTTCCAAGTAGCATGATACTGACGCTTCTCCGTCTCAGTTGAAATGGACTGGCGGTCGCTGACACCTGGAGATCTATTTTTGCACATGCACATGTGCGCTCAGTGTAAAAAGTGGCGCATCTTGACTTTTGTGGCAGGTCAAGTCTAGTTCACTGTGTTTTGGATAGACTATGCTGTGCCATACTAGGGGTTGTGGCGGACTGAGGGTATTTTCTTTTTTTACGCCCCCGCCACACCTGACTGAAAGTAGACTAGACCTTAGACCAGCTTGGAGGAGGTCTAAGTTCTGGCACAGGTGGTGTAATGCCATTTTAATGGATTGGATTGAGGTACAGGCAGACAAATTTGAAGCTCTGCTGATATGTGCTACCATTGAATGACTGCTAACTCACAGCTGTCCCTGTCTGTGTGTTTGTATTCTGTGTAGCATGTGCATGTGTGCACTATGTGCATGTGTGCGTCCTGTCTAATTTGATTGACTATGCTGTGTTTAGCCTTCCATCCTCAACTACCAGCCAGTTGTCTCTTGCAGTGACTTTCACTTTCACCGGGAAAGTATCGCTGTCTGGGGTGGTAGCTGCACTGAATACAACATGAAGGCCCTGCAGCACATAGTGAATACGGCTGGTAAGATTATTGGTGCTTCACTCTCCTCCCTGAAGGGCATTTACACCTCCCATCTCACCCGCAAGGCGACCACGATTGTGAGTGATGTGAGTCACCCCGCTCACACTTTGTTTGATCTTCTGCCCTCTGGGAAGAGGTACAGGAGCCTGCGCTCCCGCACCGCCAAACTCACCAACAGCTTCATTCTCCAGGCTGTTAGGATTCTGAACTCTCTTCCCCCTTCTGCATAGCGTCCTGTACATTTTGCGCTATATTCTGACTGTCTGCCGTATGCACACTTGCTCCATTTTTACTCCTCTTATTTATTGTGTTATTTGTTTATTTATTATTTATTCATCTCTCTTATTTATTCATTGTTTGTGCTTTCTTGTTTTATTTTCTTGTGTTGTTTACTTGTATGTACATTGTGAACTATGTCTTGTCACCGTGGGATAGTGGGAACGTAATTTCGATCTCTTTGTGTGTCTTGGCGTGTGAAGAAATGGACAATAAAGCAGACTTTGACTTTTTTGACTTTGAAAACAGCCTGATCATGGATCATTTCACTTGATAGAGGTTAAAGTTACAACAGATCAGATTGATATGAAAAGAAATCCCTAAGGAACTTCACTTGTATACAGAGACCACGTTCATGAAAATGTGCCTGATCCTATCTTGGATAAACGACTCAGCTCTTTAAGCAACATTTGATCAGATTTGATTGATAATCTTCAGAATCAGAGATCTCTACTTTGGATGACCTAATGCATGAGCTTACTTTGAATTCTTAAATTTGAGTTACCGTATTTTTCGGACTAAGCCTGTGGAATAATCAGAACTGCAACTGACGATGAGTCGGATGTAAGCCACGTAGAAGAGGAAGCGCTAAATTTTCTACCTCCGGAGTTAGCGGAGTTGTTTAAAAGTGACGCAGAGGATGAAGATTTCATTGGATTTAGTGATTTGGAGTGACACGGATGGTTTGGTAAACTTGTTAGCATGTTATTTACGCTATAGTTATCTGAATAACTCTTAATATGTTACGTCAGGCACGTTCTCAGTTCATTGTTTATGTGGCATGTAACGTTAGCATACAGTGCAATTATTCAGCCTGTTGTTGCCTCTATTCTATTTTTATTTTAAATTGCCTTTCAAGATGACATCTCTGTCTTGGTGTTGGATTTTATCAAATACATTTCTTCCAAAAATGTGACTTATACTCCAGTGCGGGGGCGATACGGTGGCACACTGGTTAGCACGTCCGCCTCACAGTTAGGAGGGTGTGGGTCCAATTCCACCTCCGGCCCTCCCTGTGTGGAGTTTGCATGTTCTCCCCGTGCCCGCATGGGTTTTCTCCGGGAACTCCGGTTTCCTCCCACATCCCAAAAACATGCTTGGTTTGGGCACTCCAAATTGCCCTTAGGTGCGAGTGCGAGTGTGAATTGTTCGTCTCTGTGTGCCCTGCGAATGGTTGGCAACCGGTTCAGCGTGTCCCCCGCCTACTGCCCAATGACTGCTGGCATAGGCTCCAGAACACCCGCAACCCCCGTGGGGACAAGCCGTATCAAAAATGGATGGATGGATGGATGGATGGATGGATGGATGGATGGATGGATGGATGGATGGATGGATGGATGGATGGATGGATGGATGGATGGATGGATGGATGGATGGATGGATGGATGGATGGATGGATGGATGGATGGATGGATGGATGGATGGATGGATGGATGGATACTCCAGTGTGACTTATATATGTCTTCTTTATTATGCATTTTATGGCTGGTGCGACTTATAGCCCGGAAAATATGGTAACTAGAACTTTCCAGTGATACCTTTTAACTTTGATTCCGTAACAATAAAAATTTTCACACTACATACCTTACATTCACAACTTTTTCACAATAGCTTTATCCTAAATAAATCATAAAATATAGAGGGTCAAATAGTGTTTCAGTCATTGTACACACACATCCGTAATGTGTGTGATTTTGACAGGTGCAACTTGTTAGACTCTTTAAAGGCACTTCAGCACTGTTTGTTCAGTCTTTCTCCAGTGGAAAACTCACAACACTCAAAAGAAGAACAGGTGGTCCATTTGGAAAAGCTATTCAGGAAATGATGGGTGACTACAATCAAGTAAGTCTAAAATGATGAAATAACATATTTAGATGAATAAAACATGTTTATCATCCATCCATCCATCCATCGGATAGGTTTACCACAATGGATTCGCTGACAGAGTCGTCACTAGAGAAAGAACTCCCGTCGATCGAAAGGTCATCCCTTTGGAGTAACGGAAAAGTCTCAGCTGGTGGAGAGATAGCAGTTGTAATTAGCTTATTAATTAAGGATCGGAGACAAGGAATGCAGCAACATCCACACAGGGTCAAAATGGCAGAGAAAACGGCAATGGAGACCAGAACCGAGGAAACCAGGGTGCGGTACCCTCCGAACACGTTCAACCAGTCGGTCCAAACCTCCGTGTTCACCCCACTGTGTTCTCTCATCCTCCCATTCAAGGTCCTCAGACCCTCAAGGGCACGGGACAGGCTTCCGTCGGCTGCAGTATTATTTGGAATAAATGTGCAACATTGCTCACCAAACATGGCGCAGACACCGCCCTCTTTTGAGAGTAACATGTCAAGGGCCATTCGATTCTGGAAAGCCATGAGGGAAGTAGCGGCCAGTTGGGAATGGACCGCCTTGAAACCCGCCTCGGTCCAGTTTCCAAGCCTCTGCACGTTGTAGTGGATGTAGTTAATCCTGTCAACATTTTTATTAAGAGTACACCACCAACACAGGGCGGATTCAAAACCAGCTGCTATCTGATTCACCAGTTTATACTCATCCGGTACTCCTCTAGGAACACCAATGGCGTCTATGTAAGTTGGATTAGCTGCGCCCTGCCATTCGGCGTTTCGCTTCGTTCTCGGCCAGTATTCGGGCACTACGGACTTAGCAAAAGATGTTAGATCATAAGAAGACATTGGTATCAAATGAACAGGAAACAATAGGGTTACCAAAGCGCAAATTCCAGAGCTGTTTAAAGGCAACCTATCATAAAGTTTGTTACTATTACACCAAAACCAAATATCACTACGAGCAATGGGCAAAAAAGGGGCAGTGACATTGGTCATGGACTCACACCATGGAGTAGGTAGGGCGCCGAGCTTCTCACCAGTACCAGGTAATCTAATGCATGTAAAATTACCCTTAGCTACATCGGACGAAAAAAGGGGTTTATATTTTGTCATAGAGGCAACAGGGTAAACCTTATCCCATTTAAAACAATCATGAGTGGGTGAAATGGATGAGTTTAACATTAAAACAACAGCACACTCAGGAACTATATTTGCAGGTATGATTTTCAAAAGAGGTCTTGGACCCATACATGCAATGCAACTGGTGTTAGCCATTTTTGCGGCTTGCTCAGCCATAAGAAGCCAGTTGTTGGTTTGACCGCTTATTCCTGTGGAGGCTATAAAATAGCTATCTATATTAGTGAGGAGCATACTTGTGATTTTTGCTCCTGCTGACAAGGTGTAATTATTTGTAACGGGACGGTCTGCGATCGACATTGTTTTGTTAAGGCAAATAGCAATAGGAAAGTGAGGATCGATTCCAGAGGACCAGGCCCACAGTTGAAAACCCCAACAAGAAGTGTCAAACAAGGTGGCATTTGGAGGATGAATTTGACCATCAGGGAGTGTAAGAGTCAAAAGGAGGCTTGTGCCCTGATTCTTCAAAGTCACTCGTTTAGCAAAGAACACAGCCTCTTCACTGGAACCAGAGAGCGGGGTGACCATTTCGAAACCTTTCAAACTTTTCATAGGTAAAATAATAGAAGAAGATGTATTAGGAGCCAAAGTAAACATTAATGAGTTATTGTAAGTCCAAGACAAAAGCCATGGTACGCAAGTTGGAACGCGGATGGTTTCTGGTGTACAAACAACATGATCAAAAGGGGATTTTGTGTTGCGCTTATGTCTAGCAATTTTTCCCCATGAGCCATATTGATTAGAATCAGCGTTGGTAGTTGCCCGAGAGAAGAATGTTCGAGGCTCATGGTACTCCATCCCTCCAAATAAAATAACCCCCGAAAAAAAAAATACAATGGTAACACAAACCAGCAAAAGCAACCAAAAACACATGGCAGACTTTGCGCAGGCCACAGCCGGATTAAAGTACTCACCAAATGACTCTCTAATGCTCATGTTTTTGGATCTCCTCAGAGTCAACACCCTGAGCTTCGGGTTGGTGTCTTGGAAATTGGCTTCTGCTAGCTTTCGTGTCAACCCTGGATCTTGGCACCAGGATCAGGCACTATTACCAGACTTTGCTCACCTTCCGTACTTAGGTTGGGTCTGCGGAGATCACCTTTTTACAATAAGATAAATGCAGAAAACAAATAAATGCAGAAAAAAACAATATTTTTTCCCTTCACATTTATGTAATTGGATATAAACAATATGTATTGTCTGAAGCGGATACAATGGAGTCGGGAACTTTCCTCTCTGAGGTCTTAAATTGCCTCGTGAAAAAGCTGCAAAACCGTATGTCGTATAAATAGCTTCAACTTGTTTCACCATACCCCCCGTCGAGACATGGGTGACCCCATGACTCGAAATAGCAGCCCATTTGAACAAGTTACGAGGCAAGACAGGTTTGCCCAAAGGTCACACAAAAAGACCATCAGTGTTTTTAGTTGCACCCCGTTTTTCCCAAGAGAGTCGTTCCTGGGAGGGGCTCTGAGACTGCATGTCAAGGAACACATCAGGGGAGATGTGTGACATCGAATCATGATCAGTGAGAGACGAGAGGACATGGAGCAGGCCTTCTGCAGCGGCCTTAGCGGATTTGTCAGCAAAAGCATTACCAAGAGAAACAGGATCAGATCTTGCAGTGTGAGCAGCACATTTGCAAACCGCCACCTTTAAAGGTAGCTGGACAGCGTCCAAAAGTTGAGTTAGTAATGTGGAATGGGTGACGGGCTTCCCTGTAGAAGTTATCATGCCACGGTTGCTCCACTGCTGAGCAAAAACGTGCACTGTAGCAAAAGCATACTGACTATCAGTCCAGATAGTGACGGACTTGTTTGCAAACAATTTGCAGGCCCCAGTCAAAGCAATGAGCTCAGCGGCCTGTGCTGACATATAGGATGGCAGTTTAGCAGCCTCCAAGACTTCGTCGGCAGTAACAATGGCATACCCAGTAAGGGTCACACCAGATTCATTTTTCTTAGAAGACCCATCAACAAAACCCACATGACCATCTGACAGAGGCGTATCTTCCAAATCAGGCCGAGCCTTTGCAATCTGTTGGGCAGCATCGACACAATCATGGAATCCGCCGTCGTCAGGAAGGGGAATGAGAGTGGCAGGATTGAGTGTCGTGCATCTTTCAACGGTCAGGTGCGGCTGAGACAGCAACGTAGCCATGCAAGAAAGATGACGTGCAGGCGACAGAAAAGTCACTCACTCACTCACTCACTCACTCACTCACTCACTCACTCACTCACTCACTCACTCACTCACTCACTCACTCACTCACTCACTCAATCTGACAATCAATTAATCAATCAATCAATCAATCAATCACACAGGTGTTAACTAATTTGTAATTATATTGCAAGCAATTCCTAATCCTACTTTACCTTTGTATAAGGCACAGGTGTCAAATTGTGCTTCATATTCATGTCATTACTCGAATTGCAAATTATCTTCCCTCTTAATAATGTTGTAAGTTTAAATATTAGACCAGTTTGTATTTGTCTGATTTGAAAGCGAGTTACTCGTCAGCTTGTTTTGCAACTCCCACAATATGAGGCGCTCACACATCTACTCGGGTATGACAGTCATACCGGCCCTCCAAAAGAAGCCATGACTACACCGCGGCCCTTGAACAAATGAGTTTGACACCCCTGGCACAAGGGATAGCCTTCTCATTGATCAATCGCGTATCTTAATCCGACTACACTAAAAATCTGTTTTACACTCCTCACTCTTTTTATTTGGAATGCCCTACCCACAGTGTGAGACGATTAGCCCTTAAGGGGGGGAAAGAGATTGTGGCTTCGTCTCGTAAGAAAAGAAACAAAAAGTAACGCACAAAGTGTTGCGTGCAGATATGGCTATATCAGCAAAACAGTTTAAGCGATATTCCGAGAGATAAAAAGAGAAAGTGACGTTCTTTAAGGAAGATCAGAAGGTTCATGACGCATTGTTTGACGTGTTGTTTTCACGATCTGTTCTGGTGGACGCTGAGCTGTCAGCAGCATCTTGTTTGACACAACCGTCATCTCGCCCCTGACCCAGCCGTAATCCTTCTGTTCTGTTGTACAAGATAAGAATAAGCAAGGCAAAGCAGCAAGCATACTGAACAGTAATATTGTGAATAAGTACTCATTAGAGAACGCATGATAACATATATATACAATTTTTCTAACAAGGTCACCAATCACGATTTTTGCAACAACTGTAACACACACACATTCTCTCAATGTATAGCCCACTGTCATTGTGCAATGAAATATGAGCAACCAGTGATAAAAAGATTTAGCTGCAATGTTGATCTACAGTAGGGCTGCAGTTAACATTTATTTTGATAATTGGCTGATCTGTTGATTATTTAATTGGTGAATCACATTTTTAAAGACATTTTAACTTCCAAGCCTATTTTCAAAAATATGGCATTATTTCATCCATCCATCCATCCGTCTGTCCGTCCGCCCGCCTACCCACCTGTCCCTCCCTCCCTCCATCCATCCATTTTCTGAACCGCTCGTCCTCATCTGGGTCTCGGGCGTGGTGGAGCCTATCCCAGCTGACTTTGGGCAATAGGCGGGGGACAAAACTGGTTGCCAGCCAATCGCAGGGCACTCAGAGACGAACAACCATCTATACTCACAATCACACTCTGTGTTCACTCTGCCTACCATAATGTGTGAGGAAGCCCACGCAGACATGGGGCAACATGCAAACTCCACACAGGAAGGCTGAAGCCGTAATCGAACCCACGACCTCTGCATTGTGATGCATAAAGTTGTGACATACGCTATTGTTTCAGATAAGAAATGCATCAAAACAAAATGACAATGAATTTTAGCATGAATCAAATCCACAACCTCTGCACTGTGAGACAGATAAGATAACCAGTGCATCAATGTGCCGACTCCTGGCTTCATATTGTCAGTTCATTGTTTGTGTTAGTGCGAGCGGTCTGATGCCAAATCAATTCTGGTCAAATCAAGTATTTTTGCCTTGCGTTTGTTACTCTAAACAACAGGTGTCAAAGTCAAGGCCCGGGGGCCAGATACGGCCCGCCACATCGTTTTAGGTGGCCCGCGAAGACAAATTGTGCATCGAATTCCTATGTCAATTCCAAATTTTCACTTTTAAAAAAATAGAGATATTGATAGCAATTTTTATTGCCATTCATTTTTTTTAAATCATTTATAGATTTGATTTCAATCTTTCATTATATAATATTTCAACAGTATTTATTAGTCTCTGTTTGAAAACTAGTTATTAATCAGTTTGATTGGTAGCCTATACTACAATATGAGACGTTCATACATTTATTTGGGTTGACAATTTGAATGGCCCTTTGAGGCAAACTATGACAATGATGCGGCCCGCGACAAGAACAAGTTTGACACCCCTGCTCTAACCCATGTTGTTTTGGACTTTTGTTGATTTTGCAGTTTTTATAATTCTGAGTACCTTTTTTGCTTTTTTGGTTATTTTCAGATTAAATTGCTTTTTGAGCACTTTACAAACTGTGAGCACAAATAATGTGGAGAACTTTGTGAAGTGGTGCAGCACCAACCACTTTCTGCTCAACATCAGCAAAACCAAGGAGTTGGTGGTGGATTTTAGGAGGAAGAGAGGGACCTCAGCCCCTATCACCATCAAGGGAGTAGAAGTTGAAAGAGTGGACTCCTACAGGTACCTGGGGGTACACTTTAACAACAAACTGGACTGGACCGACAACACCGAGGCTCTTATCAGGAAGGGGCAGAGCAGGATGTTTTTCCTGAGATGGCTGAGGTTGTTTAATGTTTGTAATAGGCTACTGAGAATGTTTTACCAGTCAGTGGTCTCCAGTGTCCTGTTCTTCGCCGGGGCCTGCTGGGGACGCAACATCTGTGCCAGAGACGCTACCAGGCTGAACAAGCTGGTGAAGAAGGCCACCTCTGTGGTGGGGACCGGGTTGGACAGCCTGGAGGTCGTGGTTGAACAGAGGATGGGGAAAAACTGGCAGCCATGTTGGCCAATCCCTCCTATCCACTGCACATCGAGCTGACCCCCGTCAGAGCACAAAGAGATTTGGGCAGTCGTTTATTCCAGCTGCACTCCGACTCTACAACCAGGGCCGCAGGCACGGGGAGACCTGGAGCTAGAGTTGATAGGCTAACTGACTTGGGACTTTTTATCTGCACATGATGCACTTTAGTAAACTACCAGCTTGCACTGCATATTTATTGGACAAGTAGCTTGTTTATATTTATTGCATTGTGAACTCTGTTTTTCTGTTTGTCTTCCTCTTTTTAAACGTCATGAGCTGTTTGACAACTGATTTTCCCCAGAGGGGACAATAAAGGTTTCAATCATCCATCCATCCATTTTCTGAACCGCTTAGTCCCCACGGGGGTCGCGGGCGCGCTGGAGCCTATCCCAGCCGTCATCGGGCAGTAGGCGGGGGACACCCTGAACTGGTTGCCAGCCAATCGCAGGGCACACAGAGACAGACAACCAATCGCACTCACACTCACACCTAGGGACAATTTGGAGTCTTCAATCGGCATGTTTTTGGAATGTGGGAGGAAACCGGAGTGCCCGGAGAAAACCCACGCGGGCCCGGGGAGAACATGCAAACTCCACACAGGGAGGGCCGGAGGTGGAATCGAACCCGCACCCTCCTAACTGTGAGGCGGACGTGCTACCCAGTGCGCCACCGAGCCGCCTAGGTTTCAATCAATCAATCAATAATATTTTCCTCCTTTTGATAACCTTGCCACATTGAAAGATGCTTAAATGACTAAAAAACAGCTTTAGAAATTGTATTAAAAGTCAAAAATTGTATTCTTTAACTCAATGCACAAACCCAAGTCTAAATAGTGTGCCCTAAGTATTGATACCCATACATAAATATTGCACGTTCAACTTTTCGGTAAATGTAAAAAAGAAAAAACACCCATAAGCAGATATAATTGGAACACAGTATTGAAGCATCGCACTTAGGTAACAAAACCATATTTGGGACCCCACCTGGAGTCAGAAACACTTATGAATGATTATCCAACATGTTTGGCAATGATGACCAACACCAAGCCTTTTACACAGCAGTGTGTACCACAATGATTACCACAAAATTGTTTACAAATACTACCACGACTCATTCATTCACGGAGCTTTTGTGTCCTGTACGCAAGAGCGGGGGATGATTTGATAAAGAATCTGATAAAAGGCTGGTCAAAGGGAAATGTTTCCTAATATGATTTATAAGCTTTTGGCAAAGAATAAAAACACTGGTCTGGTTAATGTTTTACTGTAATTTTGTTTTCTGACAACTGTTCTAGCCAATTGAAGGGGGAGATGTACAGTCGTTAACATGGCAGTTTTAGATGTTTATGAAAAAGGATGGTAGACACGTAAATGTTTTTAATAATATACAAATAGTCTTATGGGACGAAATGTGCCCAATTGCTTCATTTTTCTCTGTAAACAATGTGTGTATGTTTAATGAAAGAATTACAACAAACCGTATGACTTAAAAAATTGAGGTAAGTTAAAGATATTAAAAACTTGAGTGTCTATGTGCCAATGCATTTGAGAATAATTCTAAAAACAAATCCAGATATAAATAAATAAAATTACCTTCTCTATGAAAGAATATCAATCCTGTCCTGCCTCATGAGTCCGTCTTTAAATACAAATGGTTGGTGTGTCCTTTAATAAGCAATAACAAATTATATTGCTGTTTCTCTGAAAAGCTTGAAAATGGAAGTTGGGGTGATGAAAGACACAACTTGAAAATTCTCCTTCGGATGCAAAAAGTAAACGTCTCTGGAGTACAGCAAGGGTCTTTCCTGCACCCAAAACACTTGCATACTATGGATGTGACGTCACTAGTTTCTCAACCACTGAGATTCTCTACTTCTGGGGAAATAAATGCGGCCAGGCGCCACTATGCCCAAAATTACAAATTAAAGCAAAAGTATCCTTACTGGGTTTAAAATACATTGTTGGTCCACTTGACACCATAAGTTTAAACGTTTGCTCTAAAAAATCTAATTATACATGATGCTCGTAATGTGAGGACAAACGACATATCTCCTTAATCCAGCATCTACATTAGTGTAAAATATGATCCCATCTCGGTGTGTTAGACACGTGAATTACAACATTACCATATGGTATAAGTTAATAAAATCAAGTTAATAAAATCAAAAGTTGGTTCTTCACATAGGATTTTGCAGTGAGAGGTCGTACTAGTACAAAATGCCATCGTTGGTCATCTTGTTGGCTCTCCTGCCACCTTTTGGGCGACTCGTTTAGTGCAGCTTCTGAAAGTATACATACTTTTCGGGGGGGGGGGGACTACATACTGGTGACATACAATCCTAAAAAATAATGGACTACCACAATACCTCCTCCCGAATCGCTCCTGTGTTTAAATGAGATCATAAAAAGATAAGTCCTGGCCCTACACCACCTTGACTACGAAGTTAACTCTGAATTTCGTCTGCTGCAATAGGCCTACCGCCCACCTCTATGAAGTTCACGGTAATGCGGATGAAGTCGGAATTAAACCGGAAACTGATTTCCCAATTCTTGCAAGATCGAAACAAGCCAAGTGCATGGAGTATGATGTTTATTGATGTGATAAGGCTCTCGGTGGCGGGAAAATGATTTATGTGAGATTTGTACATTTAGTTTTAAAACGTAACCAAAATTTAAATAAAATGGTCAGTGGAGAGATCGATAAATGGGCAATTTAAAAAGAATAAACGTCATACACGTAATACTTACAGAGACATATAGTATTGTTTTCTTTTAGTTTTCACGAATCTTCGTGTTACTCCTTTAAAACAAGTTTTCTAAAGTGAACGTTTGAGCAATGTTGCGAAAATGTTATTTTATTTTGAAAAGGCAAACATCTTCCTGGAAGTCTTGCTTGATGTGGACCACGGAACAAAAAGATGGCATTGGCAAGTTACCTTCTTCCTCCAATCGTGGAATTAAGACCTTATGGAGAGGACTTGATTATAATCGACTACACTGCAGTTGACTTTGAACTGGAAAGTGCATCGGTGATCAGGTTGTTTATCCGATAGAAGTGATTAATCTTCTAACGAATTCGTCGTAGCTATTAACGGTGGAACATTGAACGACGTCTTTAGAATTGATTACGGCTTGGGAGTGCTGTATTTCGGACCTTATGGCAAATTAGCAAATGGCTTTAGGCAAGGTGAATTGAGCATGGAGTTGACCACAAGACGAACGTGACATTTAATTCCCGTGAACAATGCTAGCAGCAGCGGAAAATGTGTCTTTCCACATTTGGTAGGACACTACTATTGCCCTCCGGAGATGTTGGATGTCCATACACGTCAGCAGCTCTCTAGACAACGACGGCATTCATACAGCAACACTCCATCCACCACAGGTTTACATTCTTAAAATAGCCATGCATTTGAAATCAAGGAAACAGTGGACAACCGTCCTATTTGGTGTCATTCTCGGATTCACCGCGTGTTCTTGGTTGATTTTACCCCAAGTTCTAGAGAGTAAACGTAATGAATCTCCCCAGTGTTCGTGGAAAAGTGAGTCTGCAGTCGGAAAAATATCGGGAAACCTTGCGGACTCCGCGGCTGTCGACGACCGGGGCAGTCACGTTTTCAAAAAGGAAGGAAACAGACCATACAGTCGGACGAACAGTAGTGCAGACAACGGGATGCCTTTGAGCCGACCTAAGCAGTTCCTCTTTGTGGGCGTGATGACAGCGAAAAAGTATCTGGCTTCTCGTGCCGTGGCAGCGTTCAATACCTGGGCGCATTCAATTCCTGGAAAAGTGGAGTTCTTCTCTAGTGCTGGCTCCAACAATGTGGACGTCCCTGTTCCTATACCGGTGGTTTCACTTCCAGGCGTGGATGATTCTTATCCTCCACAGAAGAAATCATTTATGATGCTGAAATATATCCACGATCATTATCTGGATAAATATCAGTGGTTCATGCGAGCAGACGATGATGTATATATAAGAGGTAATTGGCAAAATTGCCATTTGTTTGTATGGAATACAGATTCCCACCGTTAATATTATAATGACATTTAACCTATTTCCCTGTGGTTACCATATTTTATGTGATTAAAATAGTTCGTAATGGATGCAGCCATTTCTTTTGCGTGAGCATGTAACCTGTAACAAAAGTAACAGCTGAAGTAAACAAATTGATTTGAACAAGTTTGATGAAGGTGAACCACAGCGAATGACTGTGTGCGGTTTGATCACATCGGTTATGTAGAGTATGCCATGTTTAAGCCTGTATCTCATTGAGACAGTGGTTAGTGAGGGTTTGTGCACGACCTGAATATTGATTTTTCGCAAGGGATTGTTCAAGATTTCAAACGGTCACAAGGATGTTTTTGAGCATGTTCAAAACTTCAGCAACAAGTAAAACGGTTTGCAATCATTTGTAACTGCAACCTTTTGGGAACACTGACGAAATAGCAACATTCGCTGTGTTTGCATACACTCACAGGTCAGTGAGCTACGGGCTTTAAGAACCAACACCGACATGGAAAAGTTGCACTAACCACAGTAAAGTAAACCACAGTCCTTACTATGTGAGGCATTTGCATTTATATCAATCGGACTGAAGTGTTCACGCATTTGATCTTAAACTACTTGACTACAAGTATGTTGTTTTCATATTTTTCTTGTGACTTCATTAATTTATACTTCTACTTGCCTTCACCCCCTTTAGGTGAGAAGCTGGAGTTGTTTCTGCGTTCTTTGAATAGCAGTAAGCCTCTTTATCTTGGCCAGACTGGCCTTGGCATGGCAGAGGAATTGGGCAAACTAGCGCTTGAGCCTGGGGAAAACTTCTGCATGGGCGGACCTGGGATGATATTCAGCAGGGAGGTTCTACGCAGGATGATACCGCACATTGGTATTTGTCTCAGGGAGCTGTACACAACCCATGAAGATGTGGAAGTGGGCCGGTGTGTGCGACGCTTTGGAGGGACACAGTGTGTGTGGTCCTATGAGGTATTCAACTGTTTTCAATACAAATGTATTTACTTCAATGAAATGAATTGCCACTGAAACATTTACCACAGATTTCAATGAGGCTGCTCTGGTGTAAACATTGGTAGAAAATTCATCTTGTAACTAATAAAAGTTTATGGTACACTGTGTATTTACGTAATATAACCGTTAAGATCGAAGTCATGAACCAGGGATTAAAAGTTTCACCTATGAATAGGAGAAGAGCCAAAATGAATGAATGAATAAGGGGGAAATGGATTTTGATTAATAAGTGATCGCACCAAATAAAATTGTTTCAGTTTAAAATATGTTGAGATACGTATTGCTTGTTCTTTTATTTGAGTGATACTTTCAAAAGTAATGCCACATTTACAGTAACCTACTGACAAGTAAATTAATATTGTCAAATTACAACAAGAAATTCATTGTATCCCCTCCGCGAGTCGTCACCTTATCGTGGTGGAGGGGTTTGCGTGCCCCTATGATCCTAGGAGCCATGTTGTCGGGGGCTTCATGCCCCTGGTAGGGTCACCCATGGCAAACGGGTCCTAGGTGAGGGGTCAGACAAAGCACGGCTCACCCAAGCCCCTTATGATGAGTGATATAAATGGACTTAGTTTTCACTCGCCCGGACGCGGGTCACCGGGGCCTCCCTCTGGAGCCAGGCCTGGAGGCGGGGCTCGAAGGCGAGCGTCTGGTGGCCGGGCCTTCGCCCATGGGGCCCGGCCGGGCATAGCCCGAAATGGAAACGTGGGTCCCCCTTCCCATGGGCTCACCACCTGTGGGAGGGGCCGAAGGGGTCGGGTGCAATGTGAGCTGGGCGGCAGCCAAAGGCGGGGACCTTGGCGGTCTGATCCCCGGCTGCAGAAGCTGGCTCTTGGGACATGGAATGTCACCTCTCTGGCTGGAAAGGAGCCCGAGCTGGTGTGCGAGGCAGAAAGATTCCGACTAGATATAGTCGGACTAGCCTCCACACACAGTTTGGGTTCCGGTACAAGCCCTCTCGAGAGGGGCTGGACTCTCTTCCACTCTGGAGTTGCCCACGGTGAGAGGCGTCGAGCAGGTGTGGGTATACTTATTGCCCCCCGGCTGGGCGCCTGCACATTGGGGTTCACCCCGGTGAACGAGAGGGTAGCCTCCCTCCGCCTTCGGGTGGGGGGACGGGTCCTGACTGTTGTTTGTGTCTATGCACCAAACAGCAGCTCAGAGTACCCACCCTTCTTGGGGTCCCTGGAGGAAGTGCTGGAGAGCGCTCCTTCTGGGGACTCTATCGTTCTACTGGGTGACTTCAATGCTCACGTGGGCAATGACAGTGAGACCTGGAAGGGCGTGATTGGAACGGCCCCCCTGATCTGAACCCGAGCGGTGTTCTATTGTTGGACTTCTGTGCTCGACACGGATTTTCAATAATGAACACCATGTTCAAACATAAGGGTGTCCATGTGTGCACTTGGCACCAGGACACCCTAGGCCGCAGTTCGATGATCGACTTTGTAGTCGTGTCATCGGATTTGCGGCCGCATGTTTTGGACACTCGGGTGAAGAGAGGGGCGGAGCTGTCAACTGATCACCACCTGGTGGTGGGTTGGCTCCGATGGTGGGGGAAGATGCCGGTCCGACCTGGCAGACCCAAACGCTCTGTGAGGGTCTGCTGGGAACGTCTGGCAGAATCTCCTGTCAGGAAGAGCTTCAACTCCCACCTCCGGCAGAGCTTTTCCCACGTCCCGGGGGAGGCGGGGGACATTGAGTCTGAGTGGACCATGTTCCGCGCCTCCATTGTTGAGGCGGCCGACCGGAGCTGTGGCCGTAAGGTCGTTGGTGCCTGTCGTGGCGGCAACCCCCGAACCCGCTGGTGGACACCGGCGGTAAGGGATGCCGTCAAGCTGAAGAAGGAGTCCTATCGGGCCGTTTTGGCCTGCGGGACTCCGGAGGCAGCTGACAGGTACCGGATGGCCAAGCGGAACGCGGCTTCGGCGGTTGCTGAGGCAAAAACCCGGGCGTGGGAGGAGTTCGGTGAGGCCATGGAGAATGACTTTCGGACGGCTTCGAGGAAATTCTGGTCCACCATCCGGCGTCTCAGGAGGGGGAAGCAGTGCAACGTCAACACTGTTTACAGTGGGGATGGCGTGCTGCTGACCTCGACTCGGGACGTCGTGAGTCAGTGGGGAGAATACTTCGAAGACCTCCTCAATTCCACCTACACGCCTTCCATTGAGGAAGCAGGGCCTAGAGACTCTGAGGCGGATTCTCCAATCTCTGGGGTCGAAGTCACTGAGGTAGTTAAAAAACTCCTCGGTGGCAAGGCCCCGGGGGTGGATGAGATCCGCCCAGAGTTCTTAAAGGCTCTGGATGTTGTGGGGCTGTCATGGCTGACACGCCTCTACAAGGTTGCGTGGACATCGGGGACAGTGCCTCTGGATTGGCAGACTGGGGTGGTGGTTCCCCTCTTTAAGAAGGGGGACCGGAGGGTGTGTTCCAATTACAGGGGAATCACACTCCTCAGCCTCCCTGGTAAGGTCTATTCAGGGGTGCTGGAGAGGAGGGTCCGTCGGGAGGTCGAACCTCGGATTCAGGAGGAGCAGTGTGGCTTTCGTCCTGGCCGTGGAACAGTGGACCAGCTCTACACCCTCGGCAGGATCCTCGAGGGTGCATGGGAGTTTGCCCAACCAGTCCACATGTGTTTTGTGGACTTGGAGAAGGCGTTCGACCGTGTCCCTCGGGAGGTTCTGTGGAGGGTGCTTCGGGAGTACGGGGTGCCGAGCCAACTGATAAGGGCGGTTCGGTCCCTGTATCACCGATGCCAGAGTCTGGTCCGCATTTCCGGCAGTAAGTCGGATTCGTTCCCAGTGAGGGTTGGATTCCGCCAAGGCTGCCCTGTCACCGATTCTGTTCATAATTTTTATGGACAGAATTTCTAGGCGCAGCCGAGGCGTTGAGGGGGTCCGGTTTGGGGACCTCAGCATCGCGTCTCTGCTTTTTGCAGATGACGTGGTGCTGTTGGCTTCTTCAGGCCGTGATCTCCAGCTATCGCTGGAACGGTTCGCAGCCGAGTGTGAAGCGGTCGGGATGAGGGTCAGCACCTCCAAATCCGAGTCCATGGTCCTCGATCGGAAAAGGGTGGAATGCCCTCTCCGGATCGGGGATGAGATCCTGCCCCAAGTGGAGGAGTTCAAGTATCTTGGAGTCTTGTTCACGAGTGAGGGGAGGATGGAGCGTGAGATCGACAGGCGGATCGGTGCAGCGTCGGCAGTAATGCGGACCCTGTACCGGTCCGTTGTGGTGAAGAGAGAGCTGAGCCAAAAGGCAAAGCTCTCAATTTACCGGTCGATTTACGCTCCTACCCTCACCTATGGTCACGAGCTATGGGTCGTGACCGAAAGAACGAGATCTCGGATACAAGCGGCCGAAATGAGTTTTCTCCGCAGGATGTTCGGGCTCTCCCTTAGAGATAGGGTGAGAAGCTCGGTCATCCGGGAGAGACTCGGAGTAGAGTCGCTACTCCTCCACGTTGAGAGGAGCCAGATGAGGTGGCTCGGGCATCTTATCAGGATGCCTCCTGGACGCCTCCCTGGGGAGGTGTTCCGGGCATGTCCCACCGGTAGGAGACCCCGGGGACGACCCAGGACGCGCTGGAGAGACTATGTCTCTCAGCTGGCCTGGGAACGCCTTGGGATCCCCCGGGATGAGCTGGATGAAGTGGCTGGGGAGAGGGAAGTCTGGGAGTCCCTCCTGAAGCTGTTGCCCCCGCGACCCGACCCCGGATAAGCGGAAGAAGATGGATGGATGGATGGATGAATTCATTGTATCATGTCCTCTCAAACTGAGCTGTACCATATGGAATTGAATGTAAACCCACTGATTAGAACCAAAATAAATTTCAAAAAATTGTCCTTAAATCATATTGTATCGAGATTGGGATCATATCATTTTTGATTAGCAATATGCACATGCCAACCTTTGACTGAAGGTGTGGTTCTTCTGAATACATAGGCACAAACCCAGGGGGTCATCTGACCTGGTGATGTGGCTCCCCATGGGACCACATGAGGTCACATGCAAGCTTGTTCTAAAAATAGGTCATAGTTCACCAGTGATAGGAAATTAGAGATATCAGAGTGCCCCAAAAACAGAGGGCTGGTGCGCAGTGTAGGTCCTCCAAACGGGTCACGGTGCGTCAGGGAGTCCAAATGGAAACCGTTCAAGCCTGAGCTGCTGCAGAACACATTGCGTGTATGTGTGAATTGTGGTGTGTGAATTGCTGAATTTGTATAGCGCAAGTTCTTATCATTTGGAAATTCTTTCCACAGATGCAGCAATTGTTCTATGAGAATTATGAGCACAAAAAAGGTTTCATCGATGAGCTCCACAGTAGCAAGATCCACAATGCCATCACACTCCATCCCAACAAATGGCCTGCTTACCAGTACAGGCTCCATAACTACATGTTGACCCGCGAGATCTCAAGACTTCGCTACCACACCATTCTGCTTCATCGGGAAGGCCTGACTATGACTCACCTCAGTGACACAGAAATGTTGTGGGAGGACCAACAGCTGGGAGGACCACCGTCTTACATGCGCTATCAGCCCAGTGACCGAAATGATGTTATTGAGTGGGAGTTCCTCACAGGCCGCCATATTTATTCGGCTGTTGAAAACAAGATGCCCCGCCAAAACCTTGGAAACGCTCTTCGAACTGCACTGGATGATATTGTACTTCAGGTCATGGAAATGATTAATGAAAATTCAAAAACTCGTGGCCGTGTCATAGATTTCAAAGAAATTCAATATGGCTACTACAGAGTGGATCCAATGCATGGGGCTGAATACATCTTAGACTTACTGCTTCTGTACAAAAAACATAAAGGACGTAAAATAACTGTTCCTGTGAGGCGTCACGCATACCTTCAGCAATCTTTTAGTCGACCGTTCTTTCATGAAACTGAGGTGTTAAATGTGGCGGACCTTGTGACTGCTATCAACTCTGAATCCCAGTCCTTGTCTTTTCTACCCAACTCTTTGAAGTTCTTGTCTCGTTTCCAGTTCTATGAGTCAACCAGGGAGCTATGGGAGAAAAGCCAAAGGAAAGTTAACATTCTCGTCCCCTTGTCAGGTCGTTATGACACTTTTGTCCGTTTTATGGAGAACTTTGAAAAAGTGTGTTTGATACCAAAGCAAAATGTTAAACTCTCAGTGATCCTGGTGGACAACGAGAGCAATGATAACAAAGGAAAACATGTTCATTTAATCAAAAATTACAACAAGAAATATCCCAAAGCGGATCTGTCAGTCATTCCCATGACTGGGAATTTTTCCCGAGGGTTTGCGCTAGAGCTTGGCTCCTCGCTGTCAGATAATGACACCCTACTCTTCTTTTGTGATGTTGATCTTATCTTTAATGCAGATGCTTTGCAGCGCTGCAGAGATAACACTGTTCAAGGGAGCCAGGTCTATTTTCCCATCATATTTAGCCAGTATGACCCTAAGATAGTGTATGCTGAAAAGGCCCCGAGAGAAAACAGTTTTGTTCTAACCAAGAAAAGTGGCTTTTGGCGTGCGTACGGCTTTGGAATAGCCTGTATTGTGAAGAGTGATTTGTTAAAAGCTGGTGGATTTGACACTTCCATTCTTGGTTGGGGTTTAGAAGATGTAGACCTTTTCACAAAGGTTATTAACTCTGGTTTAAAAGTGTTGCGAAGTCAGGAGCCGGGAATAATACATATTTATCATCCTGTCCATTGCAACTCAAGTCTTGATCAAAAGCAACTCAAAATGTGCCTTGGGTCAAAAGCAAGCACTTATGCTTCAACAATGCAGTTAGCAGAGCTGTGGATGGAGAAACACATGACAGTGTATAATAAAACTTTATCCTGACGTTCCTGTCTGCGTATACCGCCACCATACAAGTTGACCTCTTTTCGAGAACACAATCAGCAATGGACAATACTGTATATTGTATGTGTTGCTTTTGGTTTTGGAGCTATTCTCTGGACAATGATTCCAAAGAATCTAGGACTATTTTCTTCAAAGCGAAATTAAAATAAGCAGACCAGTTGCAGTTGCGAGCAGCAAGTAATACAATATGTAAAAGGAAGTGGGACTTTTAAATTCAATGTAATTTGAGACTCATTCCACTTGAACATTAATTTGTGCATTAACTGTACAGTTGGAATCAATTTTTCTTATGTAACTTTGGACCGACAATGTTGATGACCCAATGTTAGAAATCTGTTTCAATGATTCATACTTTTGTGGGTCTACCTCTACACCAGTGTTATTTTATTATCTTTAAAAGGACCTATTTAAAAACGAATCAAAAAGTGCTTTTCAGTGTAGATTTTTGTATTGTAAAATGATATGAAACTTGTTGTCAGCGAGTCAATTATATAATTAGCAATGAGAAGTGTAGATTTATTGTGACTCCCCAATTTATTTTCCATATTCCAGCTCAGTGGCCTAGTAGTAGAGTGTCCGCCCTGAGACTGGAAGGTTGTGGGTTCAAACCCCGGCCGGGTCATACCAAAGACTATAAAAATGGGACCCATTGCCTCCCTGCTTGGCACTCAGCATTAAGGGTTGGAATTGGGCTAAGGGAGTCAACCCCTACAGAAAATCAATTTCCCCTTGGGTTGGTGTCAGGAAGGGCATCCGACTGTAAAAACCGTTGCTCCAAAAATATTCTCAGTATGGCATTTCACCCACTGGCCATGGACCACCTCCAGTGGAAGAAAGCCATATTGAGAATCCAGTCCTACCCAGCGGAGTCTGGAAAGTGGACTTTAAAAAGAAGAAAAAAAATATATATATATATTGTAATAGTAGAATTATTAGTTCATATTTTACATCCCCTTTTTGGTAATAGTATATACAATGCAATGTATGTATCGTGTATATGTATCATGTTGTCTACTGTATATGTATGTGTGCATATACTTTACATGTGTGTGTGTATATAGACATACATTTCACATTTATTTCATGTATGTATATGTACCTGTTTGTATATGTGCATATACAGGTGCTGGCCAGTAAATTAGAATATCATCACAAAGTTGAATTATTTCAGTCATTGCATTCAAAAAGTGAAACTTGTACAATATATTCATGCATTGCATGATGTATTTCAAATATGTATTTATAAGTGACAACTAATGAAAACTCCAAATTCGGTACTTCAAAAATTTGAATACGGTACCTCAGAGAATGAGAAAATTACGTTGTTTGTTTGTTTGTTTGTTTGTTTGTTTGTTTGTTTGTTTGTTTGTTTGTTTGTTTGTTTGTTTGTTTGTTTGTTTGTTTTAAGAAATGTTGGCCAACTGAAAAGCATGAACATGAAAAGTATGAGTATGTACAGCACTCAATACTTGGTTGGGGGTCCTTTTGCCTCAATTACTGCATTAATGCGGCGTGGCATGGAGTCGATCAGTCTGTGGCACTTCTCAGGTGTTCTGAGAGCCCAGGTTGCTCTGATCGTTGCCTTCAGCCCTTCTGCATTGTTGGGTCTAGCGTATTGCATCTTGCTCTTCACAATACCCCATAGATTTTCTATGGGATTAAGGTCAGGCCAGTTTGCTGGCTAATCATGGACAGGGATACCATGGTCCTTAACCCAGGTACTGGTTGTTTTGGCACTGTGTGCAGGTGCCAAGTCCTGTTGGAAAGTGGAATCTGCATCTCCATAAAGTTGGTCAGCAGCAGGAAGCATGAAGTGCTCTAAAACTTCCTGGTAGACAGCTGCATTGGCCTTGGAGCTCAGAAAACAGAGTGGGCCAACATCAGCAGATGACATGGCACCCCACACCATCACTGACGGTGGAAACTTTACACTGGACTTCATGCAATGTGGATTCTGTGCGTCTCTGCTCTTCCTCCAGACTCTGGGGCCTTGATTTCCAAAGGAAATGCAACATTTACTCTAATCAGAGAACATAACTTCGGACCACTCAGCAGCAGTCCAGTCCTTTTTGTCCTTAGCCCAGGCGAGATGCTTCTGACACATTCTGTTGTTCAAGAGTGGCTTGATACAAGAAATGCTACAGCTAAAACCCATGTCTTTCATGCGTCTCTTTGTGGTGGCTTTTGAAGCGCTGACTCCAGCTGCAGTCCACTCTGTGAATCTCCCCTACATTCTGGATGGGTTTTGTTTCACAATTCTCTCCAGGGTGTGGTTATCACTAAAGCTTGTACACTTTTTTTCTACCACATTTCTTCCGTCCCTTCAGCTGTCTATTAATGTGCTTGGACACAGAGCTTTACCAACAGCCAGCCTCTTTAGCAATCACCTTTTGTGTCTTTCCCTCCTTGTGAAAGATGTCAATGGTTGTCTTTTGGACAGCTGTCAAGTCAGAAGTCTTCCCCATGATTGTGTAGCCTTCAGAACAAGACTGAGAGCTCATTTAAAGGCCTTTGCAGGACTTTTGAGTTAATCAGCTGATTAGTGTGGCACCAGGTCAGGCTTCTATATTTAACCCATCCATCCATTTTCTGTACCGCTTTGTCCCTACAGGGGTCACGGGCATGCTGGAGCCTATCCCAGCGGTCATCGGGCAGTAGGCGGGGAACACCCTGAACTGGTTGCCAGTCAATCGCAGGGCACACAGCCATCCGCACTAGCACTCACACCTAGGGGCAATTTGGAGTGCTCAAACGGCCTATCAAGCATGTTTTTGAGATGTGGGAGGAAACCGGAGTGCCTGAAGAAAACCCACGTGGGCTCGGGGAGAACATGCAAACTCCACACAGGGAGGGTCGGTGGTGGAATCGAACCCGCACCCTCCTAACTGTGAGGCAAACGTGCTAACCACCGAGCCGCCTTATATTGAACTTTTTCAAAATATTCTAATTTTCTGAGATACTGAATTTGGTGGTTTCATTAGCTGTCAGTTATAATAATCAAAACTAAAATGAATAAACACTATCAGTCTGCGTGGAAGGAAAGTATACGGTATACAAGTTTCACTTTTTTAATGGAATTACTGAAGTAATTCCACTATTCGATGATATTCTAATTTACTGGCCAGCACCTGTATGTACGTAACACAATATACTGTATACACACCATACATTTCAAAGAGCATCTCAGGGAACATGCTAGTACTAGTGTCTGCTTACCCCCATAGCTAGATGACTGGTTCTCGCTGACATGCTCATGTCAAGAGATATGCCCAAACCCATAGAGCTGGCCTGGCACGCATGGTTGATATGGCTTTTGCAATAAAGTGGAACCAACCCAAAACAAAACAAAGACTTTTCTAGCTATTTAGGCAGTGTCTATTTCTATTTCCTGTCATAGTCATTGTTGCAGACTTTTATTGGCTTACATTCATTTAGGATTTGAGCTTTGGGGTAAATAAATCCAGGATGTTTCAATCAGATATCCACTACAGTTAATTTTTTTTTTGCATTTCACTGTACACAGAAGCTACATTATAATACCTATTTAAGATTTACCACACATTCCATATCAGATGAATATTTAAATAGCAGCAGCCATTTCTTTCTCTTTAAAATGAAACTAGAAATTTATTGACTGTGACACTGTCATAATTTATAGGTTACATTAGTTTCCATCCATGCCCGGAGAAAACCCACGCGGGCTCGGGGAGAACATGCAAACTCCGCACAGGGAGGGCCGGAGGTTTCCTCCCACATCCCAAAAACATGCTTGGTAGGCCGATTGAGCACTCCAAATTGTCCCTAGGTGCGAGTGCGGATGGTTGTTTGTCTCTGTGTGCCCTGCGATTGGCTGGCAACCGGTTCAGGGTGTCCCCCGCCTACTGCCTGTTGACGGCTGGGATAGGCTCCAGCACGCCCGCGACCCCCGTGGGGACTAAGCGGTTCAGAAAATGGATGGATGGATGGATTACATTAGTTTAAGAATAAAAATTATCACTATATTTTATTGAATTTGTATGATATTACATTTAGTGGACAGTGTTCGAAATGAGTGTGAAAGCATGCAAAGGGGAATAGAAACCTGAAACAACCCACTCCAACATACTGCTCACGGTCAATGAAATGGAATTGTTGTATGTATCAAAATTCCACCCACCCTTCAGTTTATGTTGCAATTTTGTGCCTTTATATATGTGATGATGACTGTTTAGTCATCCCGCATTACCGGAATGCAGCTTAGTCTTTTCTGGTTTAGAAACATTTTGTCATTCTGCAGGACTTACCGTAACTAACACAGAGATGGATAGAGTGACCAAATATTTTACTCAAGTAACAATATCAAAATACAGCCATTGGTAACTAAAATAATAAGATCTTTATGATATGAAAAAATGTAAAAACAACTGAAATTTATTTTTGCATTGTTCCGAAGAGGAAAGAGAATAAGAACTTCTCCTTTCAGTGGATTTCTCAGTTTACAGGTTGTTGTGGTGGATCCTCTTCACTGAAAAAAAAATCATCACACTATTTTTTAAAACAAAACATGCATATTGTATTATATACATATATGTCAAGTGTGTGTTTTCGTAGGCCTATAGATAAACTGATCCGACGTCGGTCAAATGTGCCCGACTGTCAGCACGTCGCCCTGGGAAAAAAATGAAAATACATATGTACACGCCGCGACAGTGAGAAGGGCCTGTCTGTAGGCCGCGAGACCGAGTCGTGGTAAAAAGAGGCGAATAATTTCTCCTCCAGACACATACAGTAGGTGGCAGCAAAGGACTTTAAACATTAGATGCCTACCGCCATTAGAAAGACACCTGTCACATTTTTGTGACTGAGCCGTCGCTGAAATGTAAAAAATATTTTAAAAGTCCTGATGTACCTTCCAAAATTTGAGTGGATCTCCGTGCGCAGGAAGCTTATTTCGGTCCGATCGCGCCACCACGGCGCGCCGGACTCATTAGTGCAGGGGTGTCCAAACTTTTTGCAAGGAGGGCCAGATTTGATAAAGTGAAGTGGCCATTTTTAACTACAGAAATTTCATGCAAATACATACTGTCATGAAACAAATTTCATTGTCCCAATTGTCTCTAATTTTTAAATGACAAAATAACCAAATACAAGCCACTCAGGCAGATGTGAACAACTTTAAAAACACAAATTCTGCCTTTCATTCATATCTGAAGAGTCAAATAACATTGAACAAACTGTATGAAATAATTTAATTTACAAGAGTTTAAAATTATTTTTGCCTCATGAACATTTTAAACAGGAGTTATAAGTAATGCAAAGTTGTCTGTTATTATTAAAACTTAAAACAAGTGAATTTTGCTCTTGTCATTTAAAATATTTTTCAGAAAGTAATAGCTTGTGTCACGTCTACAGGTTCATAACTTCAACAGTATTAACTTGGCCACTTCGTAATATTTAATATTAAGTAATTTTTACTTTTGATTTACTTTTGACTCACAGCCCCACGTTGTGAGTCTCTTCATTCACCGTGCATATTCGCGCGATTAGCGCTAATCACAACTCGCTGTTGTGATGCCAGTTCAGCTTGGAGCTGCTTCACTTTATCAGCGCGGTCACTCCCTGTTAGCTTGTCGTATGTGTTAGCATGTTTAGTCTGATGGTGTCTCTTTAGGTTGAAATCCTTAAACAAGGCAACAGTCTCTTTACGAATTAGACAAACACAATTGCCTTGATTTTCAGTGAAGAAGTATTGTAATTCCCATTTCTCTTGAAAGCGGCGGCCCTCAATGT
Organism: Syngnathus scovelli; assembly: GCF_024217435.2. Taxonomy (NCBI): domain Eukaryota; kingdom Metazoa; phylum Chordata; class Actinopteri; order Syngnathiformes; family Syngnathidae; genus Syngnathus; species Syngnathus scovelli. Next base: position 1,196,769 of record NC_090859.1, read on the forward strand.
CAACTTTCCTCGTTTTCGTTGCAGTCGCCATGGCAGAAATGAGCGGAGAGGGCTGGTGCTGCTACCTTTTGGTAATTCAAGTTTCATGATTTATTTATTATTATTATTATTATTATTAATTCAGTTTGACAGTGCAGGCGGGGCATGAATAATACATTATAAGACCGAAGCTGTGGCCCCTATGAAATATGACCAGGGGCAGGATTTGGCCCGCGGGCCGGACTTTTGACATGCCTGCATTAGTGTAACAACGCCGGCACACAAGTAGAAAATATTTTAATATAAAATAAAATGCAAAACTTCGAACTTTACCACGGCGTACGGCCATACTACCCTGAGAACACCCGATCTCGGAAGCTAAGCAGAGTCGGGCCTCGTTAGTACTTGGATGGGAGACCGGGTACTGTAAGCCTTTTTTTTTTTTTTTTTTTTGCACTTCAATCGTTAAAGCAAATTTTGACAACAGCCATCACGCAGGTATGGCATTCGGAAACTGCAAGCCTAGTTTTAACTCCGACATTGAAACTCACGTCTTTTACCGCTATAAGGCCGACTATGTACAGTGAATAAAGAGGCTGGCTCCCTGTAAACTCAAAGCAGCGGTCTATTTGTAAAATAACCCAAAACAACACATCGCGCTTCCATGTAGGGTTTTCCCCATTTTCATGACACTTACTTTGATACAGCAAAATGCAGGTCGCAATGGCAAATTCGTGCTACCACATAAAAAGCTGTCAATAACCTTTCATGATAGCTATCCCTGCAAGCATTTTGACGTCTAATAGACGTCTATTAGACGTCTATATGCTAACCAGACGTCTCGGCTAAAACACGTCTAAAAATGGTCTAAAAGTGTAATAAATATAGACGTCTATACTATAGACGTCTACGGCATAGACGTCTATTAGACGTTTATATGTGAAAGTTTTTTTTTTGACGTTTATTGAGTAGACTTCGAATGATGGCTAATAGCTATTAGTGTGATTAGCGCAAATCGCGCTAATAGCTAGTGATCATTTGAACATCTCGACGTCTATTCAACATTGAGGTTCTCTTCAATACATTTAACCTGTGATCCTTACTTTTGTGTAGTTACAGGATGTTGTGAAAATGCATTTGATTAGTGATGGTCCAGGGTGTGAAAATATAAATTTTTGAATACAGAAATAGGTGTCACGACTCGTCCCCGATCGTGTCATAGTTTTGTTCGTGTGTAGTATCTGTGTGCTCGCCCCTCCCCTCCTGTGTGCCCATGATCAGTGTTATTATTCCCACCTGCCTCTCGTTACCTGTCGTGTATATAAGTCCTGTCTGCCCCTCACTCCCTGTCGGATCGTCGATGTCGTCACGTTTGCTGTCCTTGTGGTTCCTGTCTGTTTCGAGTCTGTTTCTGTTTGCCATTCCTGTCAGTCAGTCTGTCATGTTATTAGTTTGCCAGTTCTCGTCTGTTTCCCTCGGTGCCTCGTTCCACTTCCCTTTTCCCTCAATAAACCCTGGTCCAAGCTGCACTTGGTCGTCCTGCTCCAAGCTGCACTTGGTCGTCCTGCTCCATACTCCACCCCTGAACGTGACAGAACGATCCGACCATCACAGCGACCAGCGCTTGGACCCCCCCCCCCCACCACCACCACCACCACCACCACCAGCTCCCGCTGCGACGCCTGATCCACGTCCGAGCAGGTTCCAGCGCCATGGGCTCCACAGCCGCCGTCGACCTCGCTCCCGCGACACTGGACCCGCGGCCGCCATTGGAGTTCCTCCCGGCGCCATCTGCTCCGTGGCCACCATCAGACTTCGCTCCGGCGACGCCGGACCCGCGGCCGCCATCAGACTCGCGGCCACCATCAGGCCTCACCCCGCCGTCACTGGACCCATGGCCGTTGTCGGACTTCTTGCCAGCAACGCCGGACTTTGAGCCAGCTGTGCCAAACCAGCGACCGTCCCTGGCTCCACTCCCACTGCTGCGGCGCGTGTGACTATTGCCACTGCATGCGGTTCTGACTCTCCGTTTGCCCAAGTGCGGTTCGGTTCCCTCAAGTCGCCGCCCGAGTGCGGTTTGGTTCCCCTAGTCGCCGCCCTAGTGCGGTTCGGTTCCCCTAGTCGCCACCCGAGTGCGGTTCGGTTCCCCTAGTCGCCGTCCGAGTGCGGTTCGGTTCCCCTAGTCGCCGTCCGAGTGCAGTTCTGTCCCCCAAGTCTCCGCCCGAGTGCGGTTCTGTCCCCCAGGTCTCCGGCCGAGTGCGGTTCTGTCCCCCAAGTCGCCGCCCGAGTGCGGTTCTGTCCCCCAAGTCGCCGCCCGTGTGCGCTTCTGTCCCCCAAGTCGCCGCCCGAGCGCGGTTCTGTTCCCCAAGTCGCCGCCCGAGCGCGGTTCTGTTCCCCAAGTCGCCGCCCGAGCGCGGTTCGGTTCCCCAAGTCGCCGCCCGAGCGCGGTTCGGTTCCCCAAGTCGCCGCCCGAGTGCGGTTCGGTTGCCCTAGTTGCCGCCCGAGTGCGGTTCGGTTCCCCTAGTTGTTTGTTTTTTGGGACGTCGGGAGCCGTCCCTTGTGGGGGGGTTCTGTCACGACTCGCCCCCGATCGTGTCATAGTTTTGTTCGTGTGTCTGTGTGCTCGCCCCTCCCCTCCTGTGTGCCCATGATCAGTGTGATTATTCCCACTTGCCTCTCATTACCTGTCGTGTATATAAGTCCTGTCTGCCCCTCACTCCCTGTTGGATCGTCGATGTCGTCACGTTTGCTGTCCTTGTGGTTCCTGTCTGTTTCGAGTCTGTTTCTGTTTGCCATCCCTGTCATGTTATTAGTTTGCCAGTTCTCGTCTGTTTCCCTCGATGCCTCGTTCCACTTCCCTTTTCCCTCAATAAACCCTGGTCCAAGCTGCACTTGTTCGTCCTGCTCCATGCTCCACCCCTGAACGTGACAATAGGTTTCAGTAACAGTCATACTTATGTTACCTGCAGATATAAATACACCTTTTGATGTTAAAATGAACCAAAACGCTAATTGAACCTAAATTTAAAAAAAATTCAAACATTATCCAACTATCACAAATATAAATGTGCAATGTTTTTAAATCATATGTTTAAAAATGTAAAAAAAGTACTAAAAAATGGGGGCTATTTAATAGAACAAAACTACCATATTTTTCGGACTATAAGTCGCAGTTTTTTTCATAGTTTGGGTGGGGGGCGACTTATATGTGAAATTTTTCAAAAATTTTCAAAATAAAAAAAAAAAGTGGAACCGCAATGTAGCAAGGGATTACTGTAATTTGAATTTCAAGTGGCGCAGCGCAGCGGTTGTTTACATAAAGGACAAAGATTCGATCACGGGATGACGAAGATGATGAAGGGCCCCAAGTACTATTGGCATCATGAGCGGCTTTGTTTGTAAGTCACACGGAGGACGAAGAGTTTGAAGAATTTAATGATTTGGAGTGACACAGAAGGTTTGAAAAACTATTATGGCTTTTACGCACGCCTGGTCCTACTCTACGGATCTCTCTTTCACCTCGGTGGATGGAAGTCGGGGGCCGGTGCTCGGCCGAGTGGCTTTTGATAGCCCCCTTTGCTACTCAGTGCTGGAGCCCGTTTTAATTTTAAAGACATTGCAGTCCTTGTTTCATCATCCGTGGCCTCTGTGCGTGTCGCCAACAGCTTCTACAATGATTAACTCGATGTACATCAGGCACCACCCATTGTAGACCTTGGGATTACTCTGTAAAAGAAATATGAATATGAGGAAAGAAACCACGACTACCTATAAAATAATTTTTCCTTGATGCATCTCATGTCAGTCGCACATTTCAAACATGAAGCAATCGCACAGGAACGAGCAGACAGAGTTTTTTTTTAATTTACCAGCGCTAACAGAGCAGTCTTCCTGAGGGCCCTCAGCACGAGTCACACGAGCATGCATATTGAACGTTGTTATTGTCATTTGTGTAGAGTCTACAACAGAAATTTTGTTTAAACATTGAGCGCAGCCACCACATTGTAAGCCTTCACACTGTTGTCTTTTTTTAATCTACAGTACAGATGTCAAACTAATCATACCTGTTCATGGTCTTGGAAACATGCAGGTCTTCAAATCAGCGGCCTCCTAACACAAGACTGATTTGCAATCTGTATACAAGGAATTATGAACAGTGTCTCAGAAGAGTGGAATTAAGAGTGGACAAAATTGAATTGAGGACTTTTTTTCTTGTAAATCAAGCAAAAAAGTAACTGAAAAGTCAGTAACTTTGACAGCACAGCAATTAAACCAAATGGAACCCTACAGGTTCCACTTGTAAGGTATCAAGAGCGAAGTGGGGATCACAACATCCAAAATTTTGACTAACCAATTCCAAGCTTAAGCATTCTGTCATTCAGTCTTGCATTCTGTTTGTCATTTATTTCCTTGGACATCATGTCAAAGGTCTCCAGATCAGACATGGGCACCATCCACTCTCCACGTCACATTCTGAACGAGAGTTGAGGCTCCTCAGCCCAGGGATTGCCAGAAGGGGCTCAATGATGACCTTCAGAAACTCTGAGAATATAGAGAAATAGAATAAAATACTCACTTAAATTACTGCAGCTATGATCTCTTTTTAAATGACTAATGCCTACAAAAAAAACTTACATTTCCCTGTCAAGGGCATTTCGCACTCACTTCCTAGCTGTTGAAGAATGAAGCAAATGTTAGCTGCAAGATTCAAATGAACCATTCTCCAATGATAAACTTTGCCCTGTTTGAAAAAAGAATTATGGCATTCTGTCTGTGCCTTTGAATGTGGTGCAAATTAATTTGGCTGTTGTACATCCAGTCACGTTATTTTAAAATAGTACTGATAAAATTGCTTGTTCAACAAGTTGTTTGTTTGTTTGTTTATTTTTTTGAACATTAAAAGAAATACAAGAAAAAAAGTAAAAAAATACAGAAAATTATAACTCCATAGTACAATAGAACATTAAAAAAAATAAAAAAATGATATTGCATTATAATTTTCCCTTTATAGTAAATTCATATTTGTTCAAAAGGGAGTAGAAGGAAGCCTAAGCTTATCTGACTCTACCCCTTGTAACTACATATGTTTCCCTTTGATTCTGTCAAGATTTGACCATAGTCAAATATATTAAAAATAAATATATTTTCTTTAAATAAATACAAAAGCAACTTAAACAACTTCACAGCATATTATGGTATCCTGTCAATATTTTGTCCTTATACATTTTTTTAAACTTAGGTAAGGTACTACAGTTCTTTAGTTCTTCACTGCTGGTGTTCCATAATTCCACACCTTTAACTGTTATACAATGTAACTTTAAGTTTGTTCTCACCAAATCTCTTTTAAACATAAGTGTTCCTCTTAAATAATAGGTACTTTCCCTCCACTCAAACAACCTCTCGATACTGTTTGGCAATTCATTATTTTTTATTTTGTACATGAGTTGGATGGTGTACAAATTACCCCTCCGTGAGTCGTCACCTTATCGTGGTAGAGGGGTTTGCGTGCCCCTATGATCCTAGGAGCCATGTTTTCTGGGGCTTCATGCCCCTGGTAGGGTCACCCATGGCAAACGGGTCCTAGGTGAGGGGCCAGACAAAGCACGGCTCACAAGCCCCTTATGATGAATAACATAAATGGATTGCGTTTTCCCTCGCCTGGACGCGGGTCACCGGGGCCCCCCTCTGGAGCCAGGCCTGGAGGTGGGGCTCGAAGGCGAGCGTCTGGTGGCCAGGCCTTCACCCATGGGGCCCGGCCGGGCACAGCCCGAAAAGGAAACGTGAGTCCCCCTTCCCATGGGCTCACCACCTGTGGGAGGGGCCAAAGGGGTCGGGTGCAGTGTAAGCTGGGCAGCAGCCAAAGACAGGGACCTTGGCGGTCTGATCCCCGGCTGCAGAAGCTGGCTCTTGGGACATGGAATGTCACCTCTCTGGCTGGAAAGGAGCCCGAGCTGGTGTGCGAGGCAGAAAAGTTCCGACTAGACACACGCACAGTTTGGGTTCCGGTACAAGCCCTCTCTAGACTCTCTTCCACTCTGAGGCGTCGAGCAGGTGTGGGTATACTTATTGCCCCCCCGGCTGGGCGCCTGCACATTGGGGTTCACCCCGGTGAACGAGAGGGTAGCCTCCCTCCGCCTTCGGGTGGGGTGACGGGTCCTGACTGTTGTTTGTGTCTATGCACTAAACGGCAGCTCAGAGTACCCACCCTTCTTGGGGTCCCTGGAGGAAGTGATGGAGAGCGCTCCTGCTGGGGACTCCATCGTTCTACTGGGTGACTTCAATGCTCACGTGGGCAATGACAGTGAGACCTGGAAGGGCGTGATTGGGAGGAACGGCCCCCCCGATCTGAACCCGAGCAGTGTTCTATTATTGGACTTCTGTGCTCGACACGGATTTTCTATAATGAACACCATGTTCAAACATAAGGGTGTCCATGTGTGCACTTGGCACGAGGACACCCTAGGCCGCAGTTGGATGATCGACTTTGTAGTTGTGTCATCGGATTCGCGGCCACATGTTTTGGACACTCGGGCGAAGAGAGGGGCAGAGCTGTCAACTGATCACCACCTGGTGGTGGGTTGGCTCCGATGGTGGAGGAAGATTCCGGTCCGACCTGGCAGACCCAAACGCTCTGTGAGGGTCTGCTGGGAATGTCTGGCAGAATCCCCTGTCAGGAAGAGCTTCAACTCCCACCTCCGGCAGAGCTTTTCCCACGTCCCGGGGGAGGCGGGGGACATTGAGTCCGAGTGGACCATGTTCCGCGCCTCCATTGTTGAGGCGGCCGACCGGAGCTGTGGCTGTAAGGTCGTTGGTGCCTGTCGTGGCGGCAATCCCCGGCGGTAAGGGATGCCGTCAAGCTGAAGAAGGAGTCCTATCGGGCTGTATTGGCCTGCGGGACTCCGGAGGCAGCTGACAGGTACCGGATGGCCAAGCAGAACGCGGCTTTGGCGGTTGCTGAGGCAAAAACCCGGGCGTGGGAGGAGTTTGGCGAGGCCATGGAGAATGACTTCCGGACGGCTTCGAGGAAATTCTGGTCCACCATCCGGCGCCTCAGGAGGGGGAAGCAGTGCAACGTCAACTCTGTTTACAGTGGGGATGGCGTGCTGCTGACCTCGACTCGGGACGTCGTGAGTCGGTGGGGAGAATACTTCGAAGACCTCCTCAATTCCACCTACACGCCTTCCATTGTGGAAGTAGGGCCTGGGGAATCTTAGGCGGACTCTCCAATCTCTGGGGTCGAAGTCACTGAGGTAGTTACAAAACTCCTCAGTGGCAAGGCCCCGGGGGTGGATGAGATCCGCCCGGAGTTCTTAAGTGCTCTGGATGTTGTGGGGCTGTCATGGCTGACACGCCTCTACAACATTGCGTGGACATCGGGTACAGTGCCTCTGGATTGGCTGACTGGGGTGGTGGTTCCCCTCTTTAAGAAGGGGGACCGGAGGGTGTGTTCCAATTACAGGGGAATCACACTACTCAGCCTCCCTGGTAAGGTCTATTCAGGGGTGCTGGAGAGGAGGGTCCGTCGGGAGGTCGAACCTCGGATTCAGGAGGAGCAGGGTGGCTTTCGTCCTGGCCGTGGAACAGTGGACCAGATCTACACCCTCAGCAGGATCCTTGAGGGTGCATGGGAGTTCGCCCAACCAGTCCACATGTGTTTTGTGGACTTGGAGAAGGCGTTCGATTGTGTCCCTCGGGAGGTTCTGTGGAGGGTGCTTCGGGAGTATGGGGTGCCGAGCCAGCTGGTAAGGGCGGTTCGGTCCCTGTATCACCGTCGCCAGAGTTTGGTCCGCATTTCCGGCAGTAAGTCGGATTTGTTCCCAGTGAGGGTTGGACTCCGCCAAGGCTGCCCTTTGTCACCGATTCTTTTCATAATTTGTATGGACAGAATTTCTAGGCGTTCAGCCGAGGCGTTGAAGGGGTCCGATTTGGGGACCTCAGCATTGCGTCTCTGCTTTTTGCAGACGGCGTGGTGCTGTTGGCTTCTTCAGGCCGTTATCTCCAGGTCTCACTGGAGCGGTTCGCAGCCGAGTGTGAAGCGGTCGGGATGAGGGTCAGCACCTCCTAATCCGAGTCCATGGTCCTCGATCGGAAAAGGGTGGAATGCCCTCTCCGGATCGGGGATGAGATCCTGCCCCAAGTGGAGGAGTTTAAGTATCTTGGGGTCTTGTTCACGAGTGAGGGGAGGATGGAGCGCGAGATCGACAAGCGGATCGGTGCAGCGTCGGCAGTAATGCGGACTCTGTACCGGTCCGTCGTGGTTAAGAGAGAGCTGAGCCAATGTCAGGCTTGGAGCAGGGAGAGGACTCGGATGCAGAGTTCCAACCAAAGGTGTTTTCTCCAACGGAAGGCAGCACAAAAAACAAAAGGCGCCTCAAGATGAGGGACACAAGGCAAAAAATAAAGCGGCTCAAAACGAGGGGAAAAACGGGCTGGAGAAAGCAAACAAAAGGCGCCTCAAACTGAGGGAAAAATACTCTGGCAAAAACCTAACTAAACAAATCACAGAGCTGGGCAAAAGGTATCTTCTTTCTAGGATCTCGAGGGGAATTTCTGTGAGTTCGTGATCGCTGGTGTTCATCACAAGGTCAAGACGCACTGGCAACAGACAAAGGGAAGACGCAGGCTATATACACACACAGGAGGACACAGGTGCAGACAATCAGGGCCAACGACACAGATGTACGCAGTTGGGGATCAGGGAAGTCAACAATAAAACAGGAAGTGACATGACAAGACAAGACAACCCACAAAACAGGACAGCATGACAGCGAAAAGGCAAAGCTCTTACCGGTCAATTTACGCTCCTACCCTCACCTATGGTCACGAGCTATGGGTCGTGACCAAAAGAACGAGATCCCGGATACAAGCGGCCGAAATGAGTTTTCTCCGCGGGATGTCTGGTCTCTCCCTTAGAGATAGGGTGAGAAGCTCGGTCATCTGGGAGAGACTCGGAGTAGAGTCGCTACTCCTCCACGTTGAGAGGAGCCAGATGAGGTGGCTCGGGCATCTCATCAGGATGCCTCCTGGACGCCTCCTTGGGGAGGTGTTCCGGGCATGTTCCACCGGTAGGAGACCCCGGGGACGACCCAGGACGCGCTGAAGAGACTATGTCTCTCAGCTGGCCTGGGAACGCCTTGAGATCCCCCGGGATGAGCTGGATGAAGTGGCTGGGGAGAGCAAAGTCTGGGAGTCCCTCCTGAAGCTGCTGCCCCCGCGACCCGACCCCGGATAAGCGGAAGAAGATGGATGGATGGATGGATGGATGGATGGATGGATGGATGGATGGATGGATGGATGGATGGATGGATGGATGGCTAGAAGAAATAAAAACTCAGCCAGCATGAAATACCATTGGAAATGAATGCGGGTCTTTTTAGACCCATGTTGCGCATTAGAGAGGGGGTGCATATGTTGCGCATCAAAGGGTTAAAGGCCTAGAGACATCCCTCTTTTTTTTCAATTAGAACGGAATTTGATAGAATGTATAAAGAGAACACATTTGCCGCATTGGAAATTAAAAATGGACACCGATTACTAAGAATAAAGCTAAAATTAAATGCCAGTTTATCGATCGGGTTCCGCACGCAGCCACACTGGTGGCGCCATTACTGTGACGTCACAAGTTGTACATCCGGATCTCAACAAAACCAAACAACATGGCAGATGATAGCGACAGCTCCGTTTCTAGCGGCAATATTAGCATCATTTTATCCGATTCAGAAACCTCTTTTGACGCAGAATATGATGAATCTAGCAGTTCACTTGAGCTGAGCTGAGCACGTTTTCTGAATTGTGCCCCTCCCGTCACTCTGGTTAGGTTGGCATAGTAAAAAGTGCTCTTGGGGGCTTTAGAGTGCCGAGTTGATCTCGGCACATGAAGAAATGACCACCTGCAACGTTTGGTTTAGGTTTTATAAGCATTTTCAATTTTATTGCTTAAATCGCATTTTTTCGACGAGCTGAGCACGTTTTCTGAGATGTGCCCCTCCCGTCACGCTTCGACATACTTTTCAAAGTCAAAGTCTCAAAGTCAAAGTCTCCTTTATTGTCAATTCCTCCGCATGTCAAGACACACAAAGAGATCGAAATTACGTTTCTCACTATCCCAGGGTGACAAGACAGAGTTCACAACGCACATACAAGTAAACAACACAGGAAAAATAAAACAAGAAGTCAACATCAATGAACAATAAGAGTGATAGCACGCTAGCCGCTCCCGATGCACAGCAGAGTCCGGAAAGATTACAAATCAACCAGGCCACTGTGAACACGAGCACACAGCAGGCACGCACTGTCCAGTTCGTGGATCCTCTCAGGCAAACGCAACCCATCTTGTCGTCCCGCGAACGAACGTACGCCAGGAGAATGGAAGGCACGGCTGGGCGAGCTGGGTTGGCCGCAAGCCTGGCCAGACGTCTCCGCGCTGGCCCCTCTTCTCTTTTTGTTTACATTCACTAAAGCTAAACGCGTACAACTTGAGACGTCACTTCCGGCTGGCTGCTCGGTGCAATCAAACTCGTCTGCGCGGCAAATTTAAATTATATTTTTCAGAGCAACAGCTTCCTTTTCGTTGTTTCGATCGTCAATTTATATTTATAAGCCCATAAGCTAACTAAAACCGATTTATACATATACCGGTGTCCCTGGGCCTTTAAGTCCAAGCTTGAAATCGATTGATAATCAAATGGACAAACTTTGCAGGACAAAACAACAGGTCTTACTGAAAAACCTCGAAGACTCACCTCATAGTAGCTGTCCTTAGTGTCTTTTTTTAAATTTCTTTTAAAAGCAACGTGCGTCGACTGAGCAGTGTAATTGCTGCGGACACTTTTACTTCGACTTCTTCTTCGTCTTGTTTTTTTTTACGATGGCGCACAATTTATGTACGTGTCTGCCCGTAGCATTTCAAACGAAGCAATACAACATTACAATCCCATCCAATTACAGCTGCATGGTTTAGGGTTCAATATTTCATAATTGATCGATTTAATTTTGGCATCTATGGAATAACCAAATACAGACTTCTATATCAGGTTACAGAAATAACCACACTTCACAGGGATCATTGGTTGTTTAAAACAAAGCAATACAACTTATGTACATGTTGGATTTGGTTCACAATTTAGGAAGCGCACTATCCGTGCCTCACGGCAAAAGCCAGAGCCAATCACCTGTTATACAATTTACTCCCTGCGTGTTTGTTTTCTTTTCCAATTTAAGGAAAAGACTGAGACACCGAAACAAAATTTAGACTTACACAGGCTGGTTGAGTTCAATCACAATTCTTGTTAAGAAAGCTCTGTTTTCAGGAAAGTACAATACAGCGCTGGGCCTTTCGTGCGACCATGCTCAAGAGCAGAAAGTCTCCATTCAGAAAAGGCAACGTTCAAGGTTCTTTGGTCAGCTTATATTCAGTTGCACATGGGAGTGGGTGCTGATTCGGTGAGAGCATGGGAGTGGGTGCTGATTCGGTGAGAGCAGCGTAGTTCCAACAACACTAGCTACTCGGACATAGTGATACACGTCGGCTCCAATGATGTTAGGATGAGACAATCAGAGATCACAAAGAAAAACATAGCGAGGACTTGTGATCTTGCCAGAAAGATGAGTCGGCATCGAGTATTTGTCTCTGTCCCCCTGCCTGGGAGAGGCACTGATGAGAGGTTTAGTAGATTAGTCTCCCTTAATCGATGGATGGCTGGGTTCTGTAAAAAGCAGGGACTGTATTTTATAGATAACTGGTCCTCCTTCTGGGGCCGCCCCGACCTGCTGAGGAAGGACGGCCTTCACCCTAACCGTGAAGGCGCCTTCACTCTTTCTAGGAATATAGATTACTGTTTGAGCCACTCATGACAGGTCACTTTAGAGCAGGCCAGGGCACAGGTGATTAGACCACCTGTGAGGATGGGTTTGGAGTCTGTTAAGTTAAAGTTAACTAGCGCTAGGCTAGACTTTCAGCATACACATAGCTCCTCGTGTAGACTAGAGCGCGACAGTTTAAATAGTGCTGCAGTACACATAATCACACTTTCTACTGGGGTAGTAAACAAATCCAATCACTCCGTCCCGACCGGTCTTGCTGATGAAACGGTGCCTGTTTTCGATAACTTCACATGTGTAACAGATACTTATCATCCAATTCCCACGGTCGTTTCATCCCACCGCCCTAATAAACTTTTGAGAGGTGATATTAGGCCTAGAGAACACAATTTTACTCGCATCCCGTTTAAAAATCCTTCGATAGATACGCACCCTGATAAACCAATTACACTTAAATTCGGTTTTATGAATATTAGATCACTTCATACGAAAGCAGTTCTCGTTAATGACCTTATCACGGAACATAATCTAAACGTTTTTGGTCTTTGCGAGACCTGGTTAAAACCTAATGAACTGCTGCCACTTAACGAGGCCTCGCCTCCAAATTTTGTGAGCTCGCATGTGGCTCGTCCTCGAAAAAAGGGTGGGGGTGTCGCCCTCATCTCAAATTCTGAGCTTAGATTTAGGCCTCGCTCAATTCACGTATTTAAAACATTTGAAGTTCTCATTGTGCGATCCACTGCGTTACCGTCATTCTATCTTGTTGTTATTTACCGCCCACCCGGGGCTTACTCTGGCTTCCTGGATGAATTTTCAGAAGTTGTGGCTGATCTAGTGACAAATGCAGATAATATAGTTATCATGGGTGATTTCAACATCCACATGAATTCACCGTCAGAACCACTGACTTCTGCATTTCAAACTTTAATCGATACGTTTGGTTTTACGCAAGCTGTACAGGCAGCAACGCATAAGAATGGAAATACCTTAGATCTGGTATTATCCCGGGGACTAGCAACCTCAAATATAACAGTACTGCCATACACTACTGTTCTGTCTGATCATTTTTTAATAAAATTTGAAATTTTAGTTCCTTGTCAAAGACAAGAGAGCAATCAGAATTATAGCAGCCGTAATTTTAACTCCATGACTGCAACTGCGCTATCTGAGTTACTGTCGCCGGCAACCGCCATGTTTCCTGCGTACAGTGGCTCTATCGATAATCTTACAAATGAATTCAATGCGACATTATTAAAAGCCATCGACTCTGTGGCACCGCTACGTCTGAAAACTCGCCGTAGATGACCAACTCCGTGGTTCACAGATGAAACACGTACGTTTAAACAATTATGTAGAAAGCATGAGCGCAGATGGCGTTTAACCAAACTTGAGGTTTTTCATCAGGCATGGAAGGACAGCCTCCTGAAATATAAAGATGCGCTTATTTTAGCAAAAACTTGTTAACAATCCTAAATACTTATTTGATACAGTGGCAAAGCTAACTCTGCGCCAGCCGACCCCCGATAGCTCCTTCCACTCAGCTGACGAGTTTATGAAATTTTTTGCTCAAAAGATTGAGTCCATTAGGGACGAGATCAAGAATACCATGCCAATCGCTCCGCCGGTTACTAGCGCTGGGGACCATGCAATAACCCTCTCAAATTTTAAAAGCGTGTCCCTTGAAATGCTTACAAAATTGGTTAGTACGGTGAAGGAATGAGGTCGAAATACAAAAAGTCCTGCCTCGCTACAAAAACAGATATGCTCAAACCTCATTGAATAAAGTACATAAGCAGACAAGTATATTCACATATTAAATAAATAAAAGAAACATTTGAAGCATATAATTATACCTACACACCAAATCAATAAAGAAGACATAACTAGACATTTTTGATAAGTGGTGATGAGAAAGGTTTTTATAACTTTATGATCTGATATATATATTTCTGAGGACTTTGAAATAACAAATGACTTTTGATATATTGCCTAAATAGCTTAATGACCCTTAAGGAACTGTGGAATGCATGCCTGATGTTTTTTCTCTGAATCATGGACACGGCCAGAGTCGTCTTGACCGTTCAGTACTTGATTGTATCTTATGTTTTGACTAATGCTAGACGCCAGTTTTTGATTACTACTGAACGCTCTGCACAGAGGGAAATAGTTTGTCTAACAAAGAAAAGATACGGTTGAATGCGGTACGACAGTGTATGTCCAAGATTGGAGAAGAATGTTCACAGGAAGGTCACGTGGAGATAAAACCAGTGGGTGCCAGAAGGAGCCACCCGAGAACTCGGCCAAAGATGATCGCCAAGGCCGAGAGACGGGATGGAAGACAACAGCCCCCTCCACACACACACACACACACACACACCAACAGCCCCCCACCAACACACCGAATCGCCCATAACCAGCACCACTCCCATGGAAGCAGACTCTCCTTCAAACTTGCCCCACCCCGAAGACTCATCGCCCATCAATCCCAGCCCACAATGTGCTACTGAATATAAAACTGATCTAACAACCTTGGACTTTGCCTTTTCTGAATGGAGACTTTCCGCTCTTGAAGGGCCCAGCGCTGTATTGTACTTTCCTGAAAACAGAGCTTTTTGAACAAGAATTGTGATTGAACTCAACCAATCTGTCTAAGTCTAATTTCTGCTTCAGTGTCTTTGCATTTTCCTAAATCTGAAGAAATCAAACGAGCACGCAGTGAGTAAATTGGATAACAGGTGATTGGCAAAGGCTTTTGCCGTGAGGCGCAGATAACGCGCTCCCTAAATTGTGGACAAAATCCAACAACGGCTAAACAAACAACATGTTTACTCGACCCGCTTCCAGCCAAACTACTTAAAGAATTATTTCCAATTTTAGGACCGTCCGTCTTAAATATAATCAATCTGTCTGTTTCCTCTGGGATAGTGCCAATAGCCTTTGAAACCGCTATTATTAAACCACTACTTAAGCGAGCAAATCTTGACCCGGACTGTCTCAGTAATTATAGGCCAGTTTCAAACCTCCCATTCATAGCAAAACTTCTTGAAAAAGTAGTAGCACAGCAGCTTATTGATTACATGGTCGCTAATAATCGATATGACTCTTTTCAGTCTGGTTTTAGAGCTAATCATTCTACAGAGACAGCACTTGCTAAAGTGACTAATGATCTCCTCATAGCTATGGATTCAAATACGTCGTCTGTATTGTTACTACTTGATCTTAGTGCTGCCTTTGACACTGTAGACTTCGATATTTTATTAGGCCGTCTTAAAAGTTGTGTTGGTATCTCAGGGTCAGCACTAAGCTGGTTCAATTCCCATCTATCAGGCAGGACGCACCGAGTGGTCCATGGTAATATGTCCTCTGAGCTTTATAATGTTACGTGTGGTGTCCCACAGGGATCGGTACTCGGACCGATTTTATTTAATATTTATATGATTCCGCTTGGGGACATAATACGTAAATATAATATTAGTTTTCAATGCTACGCGGATGACACCCAATTATATATGCCGTTATCGATGACAGATCCACAGGACTGCTGTAATCTCGAGGCGTGCCTTGCAGAGATTAAGCAATGGATGTCTCTCAACTTCCTTCGTCTTAACCCGGATAAAACTGAGATGTTGATAATTGGTCCTACTCGTTATCAACATTTATTTAAGGAAACCACTATAACTATAGATAACCGTACTATCACTCAGAGTGATACGGTAACTAATCTCGGGGTAATATTTGACCAAACGCTCTCCTTTCAAAAACACATTAAGAATATAACCAGGATTGCGTTTTTTCACCTTCGTAATATTGCTAAGATTCGTCCTATCCTCTCGACCGGGGATGCGGAAACTATTATACATGCGTTCGTCACGTCGCGCCTGGACTACTGTAATGTATTATTCTCTGGTCTTCCTAAATCCAGTATTAAAAGTCTACACTTAGTGCAAAATGCCGCTGCGAGGCTGCTCTCACGCTCAAGAAAATTTGCTCACATTACCCCAATATTAGCCGAATTACATTGGCTCCCGGTCCATTTAAGATGTGACTTCAAGGTTCTTCTACTAACCTATAAAGCACCGCATGGCTTAGCGCCTTCATATCTCGTCGACCTAGTCGTTCCTTATGTTCCGTCTCGTAACCTTCGCTCGCAAAACGCTAGTCTTTTAGTTATACCGAGAGCCAAGAAAATGTCTGCAGGGTCTAGAGCATTCTCTATTCGGGCTCCAGAGCTTTGGAATGCCCTACCAATGGATATTAGAACTACTACCTCAGTAGAAACATTTAAGACACGTTTAAAGACACATTTCTATGAGATGGCCTTTAACTAACTTGTGATGGCCGATTTGGCCGGAGTTTGTTCTGTTCTCTCTGCCCACCTCCTCCCTGGCTGGGGAGGGGGTTAGGTGGCTCAAAAGCTTATAGCGGCTGGCTGGATTCTCGGGGACCAGTTCGGGATGGGGGAGCTGCGGCTCGGCCCCCTTGAGGACACTGCCAGGACAATCGAGGGCACCTCCGACATCCATTTTTTTCCATTGATTTTCATATTATGTATTACTTGTGCACTCTCTGCATCCATTACAACCTGGTGATCCTGAAAGGGGGATCCTTCCATCTGTGGTCCCTTCTCAAGGTTTCTCATTTTCCCCTGGCAGGGTTTTTTTGAGTTTTTCCTTGCCCTTTTGGGAGCTTATGATCAGGGGATGCTTTGAGAATAATTGTCAATTTTGGCTATGTGAAGCCCTTTGAGACTGTTTGTGATTTAGGGCTATACAAATAAACTTGACTTGACTTGAGCTGGTTCCGTGGGGTTGGGTGCTGATTATGGGCGATTCGATGTGTGCGGGGGCTGTTGTTTTCCTTTTCGTCTTTCGGCCTTGGCGATCATCTTTGGCCGGGTTCTTGGCTGTCTCCCTCTGGCACCTGCTGGTTTTATCTCCAAGTGACCTTCCTGTAAATATTCTCCTCCATTCTTGCACATACACTGTCGCACCTCGTCCATTCATCATCCTTCCACTTTTGTCATTTTGTACGGACTTATGTGAAGTTTTGTGTGTGACATCATCAATTCGTTAATGTTCCCTGACTATGCAAAGTTCTTACTCACCACTTACCATGCATTTGTTTGTTTGTCACATTCTTAGTTCTTAGTTTAGTTATGTTACTCAAAACATTTTCTTTCTGTCCAGAACATTCAATAGTAATCCAAGGCTGGCATCTAGCATTAGGAAAAATACGACGTCACATCAAGCATTAATCAAAACATGAGATATAATCAAGTACAAAACATTCTTAGACACCTTGGGCCATGTCCGTGAATTAGAATAACATCAGGCATGCTTTAAACAGTTCCTTAAGGGTCGTTATGCTATTCAGGCAATATAGTATCAACAAACATTTGTTATTTCAAAGTGCACAGAAATACATATCAGATCATGAAGTTATAAAAATGTTATCACCATATATAAAAATGTCTAGTTATGTCTTTATTGGTTTGGTACGCAGGTATAATTACATGCTTAAAATGTTTCTTTTATTGATTTAATGTGTGAATATACTTGTCTGCTTATGTACTTTATTCATTGAGGTTTGAGCATATCTGTTTTTGTAGCTAGGCAGGACTTTTTGTATTTCGACCCCATTCCTTCAAGTTCAAGACAAAAATTGCTCGTGATTGTTCAGCCGTTGGGGGCTTGGCACGCCCACTGGTGAGCACAATTCTCACCCCCTTTGCAGCTCTGCTCCGTCCGGGGAGAACCTGGAAATGTCTACCGCGCAGTCGTTGTCTTCAGTGGCTCAGGGTATACTACCTGGCCACCAATGGGGAAGAGGATTATTCTGCCTCTGTTTGAACTGGGGGCGGGGACGCTGTCGACGGCGGATCTGGTTCCTTGCAGGAACCCTTCACTGGGGCGCACTGGGACAGATGATACCACGTAATCTCCTTTGCCGGCCAGCCAGACAGCATGTGAGATGCGCTCCACCACTTCCAGTCCACCTTGGCTCCGTCCACCTCCTTTTCAGGACCTTCAGCCAGACCGATGGGGGTATCTGGACCCCGGGCTTTGCTTCCGTATCCGCAGTAGTTTGCTGAACAAATCTGGAACCATAAAACTGGACAATTGTTCTGAGATGTGTGTGTGAGCGCTTACCCCCATCTGGATCCGCTACCGAAGGAGCAGCAGCATGTCCGGAAAAACAGCAAAAACAGCACCTTTTCTGCAACCTTTGCAATAGTCTTTTGAGATGTTTCTTCTGCTCCTCTCATCACTGTGTGTTGAATTCTTACATGTCCTGTTAAGACTCCAGAAAAATTACATTTGACAAAACATTGAATCTTACAGTAGACTAAATTATTCTACTCCGCCCCCCTTTTGACACATTCATGTAATGTGTCAATAGAGTTGTTGTTGTTGAGCGAACGGGACCAGCAAGGTGTCCCGAACACATTATCATACCCATCCCGGCTGGACTAGATGGTCCTGTCTTATCCAACCACAGGTAACGGGCCTTCTCCATTGAACCATTTGTTGTCAATGGTGCCCCTGAGTAATCATCAAATCCTATTTATCCCAATTTGTACTATACTTACTGGCGAGAGGAATTTTATCCTCAATTGTGATCACGTCACCTCCACATCAACCTACATAAGCCATTCATATGCGCGCACACACACGTACAAACTAACAGACACAAAGGCATTCATTCACCATCACAGCTCAACCCCTGTCCCACAACATGTATAACTTCATTATGGCCGTGAGCAGGCAGACATTGAAGTCCACCAGGCTTCAGTTACAGTCGTGCACATCCCATGTCGTACATGCATTCCCTGCCTGTCCTCATTCATTCTTCCATCATCCTGTCTTAATCTCACTTGCTTCCACGCCCTCAGCACACACGTGGCGTGGGTACGACTCCACTCTGCGCGCAGCCACAACAAGGGAAGCAAGAGGGGGGCCCAGCACTTCCATACTGATTCATCCCAGCCTGGCCAGTACTGGGACAATCAATGCCGTCGTACCCCACCCGCGCCAACCCAGCAAATAGCTACCCGCAGAGTCCAGACCCCCGCACCTCCATCAGTCTTCCGCACAATCAAATTACAATATCAATCACCCCACCCACATTCCAACATCCGTGGAGACAATGGAACAGAACAGTCTAGGTGCAACACCACGCTCTTACAGCCTTTTCACAAGCAAATTACCACAACACCACACTCCCCCTTCCACAGTCCAGTCTCAGTGGAGACAATGGAAGACAGGAAGGCACAGGTGAGACACTGGAGGAGCAACCTCCAGCAGTCCTTTCACAAGCAAAGTACAACAATCGCTCTCCTCTCCCCCTCACGATCCAGCAGCAATGGTGACAATGAAAGACAGAAAGGCACAGGCGAGACACAACACACAGCCCCCCTCCAATCTCACCAGGCCGACTCCGGAGCCAGTGCCGTGCCTGCACAGAGGCAACAAGAGAGGGAAAAAATATCAAAAAATAACAAACAACAAAAGCCAAAATCACGTCTGCCGGGAGTTTCACAATGGCCATATGATTACACACACATTCAAAAAATGCCGGGAGAAAACGCAGCGGCTAAACAATCACACAGACACATTCAAAAAATGCCGGGAAAAAACGCAGCGGCTAACTGATCATACATGCACATTCAAAAAATGACCTCCGACCCAAGGCAGCAAGCCTCACCTGAAAGTGGTCAAAACCTGCTCAACTGGACTAAAACCCACGTCGGGGTCGTGTCCCATCAGAGGGGCACAGACACTGGACCACTGCTACACCGTAATTAAGGATGCATACCACTCTGTGGCTCGTGCAGCTTTAGGACTCTTGGACCACTGTCTAGTTCATCTGATCCCTGCCTACAGGCAGAAACTAAAAACTTCTAAGCCTGTGGTGAGGACTGTCAGGAAGTGGACAGTGGAGTCAAGGCAGGACCTCCAAGCCTGCTTTGACTGCACCGATTGGAGTGTTTTTGAAGCTGCAAATTCAGACTTGCATGAACTCACTGACACTGTCACATCATACATCAGTTTTTGTGAGGATCTGTGTGTGCAGACTAAGACCTTCTGCACGTACAACAACGACAAACCTTGGTTTACACCGAACCTTAGGAGGCTGCGCAAAGTCAAGGAGGAGGCCTACGGGAGCGGCGACCGGGACCTGTTCAAGCAGACCAGAAACACACTGAACCTAGAGGTCAGGAAAGCCAGGAGGTGTTATGGGGAGAGCCTGGAGAGACACCTCTCTGCCAATCCTGATCCCTCAACAGTGTGGAAAGGCCTGCAGAGCATCACGGGCTTCAAGAAACGAACCCCCCGTCCTGTGGAGAGCCCAAGGCTCGCTGACCAGCTAAACATGTTCTACTGCAGGTTTGATCGGTCCTCCCACACAACGGGACCTCCTGCAGCACAATCCACACAATCCACATACTCACCTCCCCCCACAACTGCTCTGTCCACACCTCCATCACCGTGGTCACCGACTCTCTCTCTTGCAGAGGCCGCGCCCGCACTCCAGATTCGCGAGGAGGAAGTGCGCCAGATGTTCCGGAGACAAAAGATCAGGAAGGCACCGGGCCCAGACGGCGTGTCACCTTTCTGCTTGAAAGTCTGCGCTGAGCAGCTGGCGCCCACCTTTGCACGGATCTTCAACCGTTCCCTGGAGCTGTGTGAGGTGCCCTCGTGCTTCAAGAGCTCCACCATCGTTCCAGTGGCCAAGAAGCCCGCCATCACAGGTCTGAATGACTATAGACCTGTTGCACTGACATCTGTGGTCATGAAATCTTTCGAGAGGTTAGTACTGAACGACCTGAAGGATGTCACGGGCCCCCTGCTGGACCCCCTCCAGTTTGCCTACCGGGCAAACAGATCGGTGGATGATGCGGTCAACATGGGACTGCACTACATCCTGCAACACCTGGACACCCCAGGAAAGTACGCCAGGATCCTGTTTGTGGACTTCAGCTCGGCGTTCAACACCATCGCTCCTGATATCCTCCAACAGAAGCTCATCCAGCTCGCGGTGCCTGCCACCACCTGTCAGTGGATCACCAGCTTCCTGACCAACAGGAGACAGCGTGTGAGGCTGGGGAGCATCACATCTGACACCCTGACCACCAACACTGGAGCCCCTCAGGGATGCGTCCTCTCGCCACTGCTCTTCTCCCTCTACACCAACGATTTCTCCGCAAGTGACTCTTCCGTGAAGCTCCTGAAGTATGCAGACGACACCACTCTCATCGGACTGATCCAGAACGGTGATGAGACTGCGTACAGACAGGCGGTGGAGCGGCTGGTCCACTGGTGCAGCCAAAACCACCTGGATCTGAACCCGCTCAAGACCGTGGAGATGACAGTGGACTTCAGGCGAGGCCCTTCATCACTTTCACCCCTCACAATCCGCAGTAATACTATTCTCTCATCAGACACCTTCAAGTTCCTGGGAACCACAATCTCTCGGGACCTGAAATGGACCGGCCACATAGACTCTGTCCGGAAGAAGGCCCAGCAAAGGCTGTACTTCCTGAGACAGCTCAAGAAGTTCAACCTGCCGCGGGAGCTGCTGAAGACCTTCTACACTGCCATCATCCAGTCTGTCCTCTGCACCTCCATCACTGTCTGGTTTGGATCGGCCTCCAAACAAGACAAGCACAGACTGCAACGGACAATAAGGACTGCAGAAAAGATAATTGGAATCAACCTCCCATCTATCCAAGACTTGTACCTGTCCAGGACCAGGAAACGTGCAAGTAACATCTCAACAGACCCTTCTCACCCAGGTTGCAGCCTGTTTGAACTACTCCCCTCCGGACGCCGTTATAGAGCTCTGTACAATAAAACCAGCAGACACAGAGACAGCTTCTTCCCCCAGGCTGTCGCTCTGATGAACTCACACCACTCTTAGAGTCTCAGAGTCATTACTGTGCAATAACATCCCGCTTTCCACACCTTTTTTGTCTACACTGTTTGTACTATGTGTCCTCTCTGCATCCATTGCAGCCTGGTCATCCTCGAAGGGGGACCCTCCCATCTGTGGTCCCTTCTCAAGGTTTCTCATTTCCCCTAGCTGGAGTTTTGAGTTTTTCCTTGCCCTCTTGGGAGTTTAAGATCAGTTTAAGATCAGGGGGTGTTTGAGAATTTCTTTCGTTCTTCACATGTCCTGAGTGTTGTTGTTAGTCACCTAAATGTTGAACAGAGGCTGTGATTTACCGAAGTCAAATTCCTTGTTTGGCACGCTCAAACATGGCGAATAAAAAACTCTTGAATCTTGAATCTTGTGTTGTGCGGGTGAAGAAATGGGGTCGAAATACAAAAAGTCCTGCCAAGCTACAAAAACAGATATGCTGAAACCTCATTGAATAAAGTACATAAGCAGACAAGTATATTCACATATTAAATCAATAAAAGAAACATTTTAAGCATATAATTATACCTACACACCAAATCAATAAAGAAGACATAACTAGACATTTTTGATAAGTGGTGATGAGAAAGGTTTTTATAACTTTATGATCTGATATATATTTCTGAGCACTTTGAAATAACAAATGTCTTTTGATATATTGCCTAAATAGCTTAATGACCCTTAAGGAACTGTGCAATGCATGCCTGATGTTTTTCTCTAAATCATTGACACGGCCAGAGTCGTCTTGACCGTTCACTACTTGATTGTATCTTATGTTTTGACTAATGCTAGACGCCAGTTTTTGATTACTACTGAACGCTCTGCACAGAGGGAAATATTTTGCATAACAAAGAAAGAATGAGGTACGACAGTGTATGTCCAAGATTGGAGAAGAATGTTCACAGGAAGGTCACGTGGAGATAAAACCAGCAGGTGCCAGAGGGAGCCAGCCAAGGACTCGGCCTAAGATGATCGCCAAGGCCGAAAGACGGGATGGAAGACAACAGCCCCCACACACACCGAATCGCCCATAACCAGCACCCACTCCCATGGCGAACTTGCCCCACCCCAAAGACTCATCACCCATCAATCTCGGCCCACAATGCGCAACTTAATATAAGCTGATCAAAGAACCTTGAACATTGCCTTTTCTGAATGGAGACTTTCCGCTCTTGAAGGGCCCAGCGCTGTATTGTACTTTCCTGAAAACAGAGCTGTCTGAACAAGAATTGTGATTGAACTCAACCAACCTGTGTAAGTCTAATTTGTGCTTCAGTGTCTTAGCATTTTCCTAAATCTGAAGAAATCAAACGAGCACGCAGTGAGTAAATTGGATAACAGGTGATTGGCAATGGCTTTTGCTGTGAGGCGCAGATAACGCGCTCCCTAAATTGTGGACAAAATCCAACATTATACCTACACACCAAATCAGTAAATAAGACATAACACATTTTGATAGGTGGTAATGACAAAGGTTTTTATAACTTTATGATCTAATATGTATTTCTGAGCACTTTGAAATTGTTGGATTTTGGTTTTATCTCCAAGTGACCTTCCTGTAAACATTCTCCTCCATTCTTGCACATAGACTGTTCAACCTCATCCATTCATCATTCTTTCAATTTTGTCATTTTGTACGGAATTATGTGAGCTTTTGGCTGTGACATCATCTATGTATTTATTAATGTTCCCTGACTATGCAAAGTTCTTACTCACCACTTACCATGTTTTTGTTTGTTTGTTCTTTTGATCTCCATGTACTTGCTTACGTCATCATATTCTTAGTTTAATCATGCTTTCAACCATATATTTTCTTTGTTAGGCAAAATATTTCCCTCTGTCCAGAACGTTGAGTAGTAATCGAAAACTGGCATCTAGCATTAGTCAAAACACAAGATACAATCAGTACTGAACATTTTTAGACGATTTTGGCAGTGTCCGTGATTTAGAAAATCATCAGGCATGCATTAAACAGTTCCTTAAGTGTCATTAAGCTATTTAGGCAATATATCAAAAAACATTTGTTATTTCAAAGTGCTCAGAAATATACGTATATCAGATCATAAAGTTATAAAAACCTTTCTCATTACCACTTATCAAAAATGTCTAGTTATGTCTTCTTTATTGATTTGGTGTGTAGATATAATTATATGCTTAAAATGTTTCTTTTATTTCTTTCATATGTGAATACACTTGTCTGCTTATGTACTTTATTCAATGAGGTTTGAGCATATCTGTTTTTGTAGCTAGGCAGGACTTTTTGTATTTCGACCCCATTCCTTCAAAATTACAAATGTTGATTCTGTTGATTCCTGTCTATACCAGACTAGAGCTGACCTTGACTCATACATGCTGTGCCCATGTTACAGGATTAAGATGCTGTGTCCGTGTTACAGGATTAATACACATCACTCACACCCATATTCATAGCTTTCTCCTTAAGAGAAAAAGCAGGGCAAATTTCACAGCCAGTCCAGTAAAATAAAATACAGTAATCATGTGTCATATGTTTAAAGTAAAGTGCGTCATCAAAGACTCCTATCATCCCAACCACAGACTGTTTACTCTTCTTTTTTCTAGGAAGCGATACCGGACTCATCGAGTCAAGACGAGTAGACTGAGGAAAAGCTTTTTCCCCTCTGCCGTCATCGCCCTGAACTCCGCAGCACAACATCCCTGTCACCCCCCTGAAATCTTGTCATTCTGAACCCTGCAGCACAACAACCCCACCACAACAACACCTGTATTACCTGCATATACTGTCCATATCTGCATATAATTGCTGCATTCCTATCCTATATATTTATTCATCACTCTTACTCCGCTTGTACATATCTGTTCATATCTGGTTATACTGACACTATGTTGCATATTTATAACCCTATATTTATAATTAGCATTCTAGTACCGCCTGCAAATATTTGTTCTACTGCACCTTATTATAAATACTTTACTAGTAAAGGGAAATGTGCTTTCGGCAGTTTGCAAACATATTTTTAAGTGTTAAACTTATAATTATATTAATATAATACCTAGTATTGGAGTGCTCGTGTGGATTGGTGGGTGGCGAAGAATGTGGAGGCAAACTGCATGAACTTGTTTTCGTTGAAGTGTTGTGGATAGGCCCAGACAGGGAAACGAACTCGCAAAATTGTTAGGTGCGCCAGTGTGTGGATTAGGACATAGCAATTTATGTGTTAAGTGTTGATCGCAATTTGGAGTCAGATCAATAACTAGAATCCGTAACCTAACACTAGTCATATCATCCCTCATGTATATTATCCCGCATAGTATAACTCACCTCATATTTACCTGATTGCACTGCTCAGTATTACTTTTTACTCTGCACTTTACTGGTTTTTACCACTTCTGGTTGGATGTCAGTTAATTTCGCTGTACTGTACTTGTGCTATACATTGACAACAAATTTGAATCTAATCTAATCTAATTTGATACGAACCTTTTGCGGTCTTTGTCATTTTTCCTTCCTCTTGCGGGCAGCCTCTATGTTCCGTGTGTTTGCAAATTGCACGTAGCATTCTCTGTAGTAACCTGTATTAGCTAGCACATCTGGAATCGGGCTGTTAACTGTTAAGTTGAATGTTTTAACAGCAAATTGTGCTATTGCACTCTCTGGGACACCTAAATTAGCCCACTGCAATGTACAATTAATAAATTTGACCCAACTTGTCTCTGAAAATTGAATTATTTTAGTGGGCTCTTTATATGAATGGCACACATGCATGCTGCACCCCATCTTCAATTTTTCCCACTGTAAATACCTAAATAAATAATACGCCACATAGTAACGTTACAAGCACTAACGTTAATATCACGTTAACGTTAATTGCAAGCAAACTCGGTAACGTCAGTATGGCTGAATACCGTTTGCGAAATACAAGAGGAAATTCAAAGTCAAAGTCAGCTTTATTGTCAATTTCTCCACATGCCAAATACACACAAAGAAACCGAAATTAATAAATAATGAATAAATAACACAATAAATAAATAAACAAACAAATAATAAATAAAGAGGCGGCTCGGTGGCGCACTGGGTAGCACGTCCGCCTCACAGTTAGGAGGGTGCGGGTTCGATTCCACCTCCGGCCCTCCCTGTGTGGAGTTTGCATGTTCTCCCCGGGCCCGCGTGGGTTTTCTCCGGGCACTCCGGTTTCCTCCCACATTCCAAAAACATGCTTGGTAGGCCGATTGAAGACTCCAAATTGTCCCTAGGTGTGAGTGTGAGTGCGATTGGTTGTCTGTCTCTGTGTGCCCTGCGATTGGCTGGCAACCAGTTCAGGGTGTCCCCCGCCTACTGCCCGATGACGGCTGGGATAGGCTCCAGCACGCCCGCGACCCCCGTGGGGACTAAGCGGTTCAGAAAATGGATGGATGGATGGATAATAAAAAAAAAGGAGCAAAAAGGAGCAAGTGCGCGTACAGCAGACATTCCAGAAAATAGCACAACAGTGCCACACGCTACGCAGAAGGGGGTAGCGAGTTCAGGGTCCTAACAGCCTGGTGAAAGAAGCTGTTGGCGAGTCTGGTGGTGCGGGAGCGCAGGCTCCTGTACCTCTTCCCAGAGGGCAGAAGGTCAAACAAAGAGTGAGCCGGGTGACTCACATCTCTCGCAATCGAGGTTGCCTTGCGGGCGAGATGGGAAGTGTAAATGTCCTTCAGGGAGGGGAGCGAAGCACCAATAATCTTACCAGCCGTATTCACTATGCGCTGCAGGGCCTTCAAGTTCTGTTCAGTGCAGTTACCACCCCAGACAGCGATGCAACTGGTGAGGACGCTCTCAACGGTGCCACGGTAGAATGTAGACAGGACTGCCTGAGGAGCACATGCACGCCTGAGCTTCCGCAGGAAGTACAGGCGGCGCTGAGCTTTCTTTGCCAGTGACGCGGTGTTTGCGGACCAGGAGAGGTCCTCACTGATGTGCACCCCCAGGAACTTGGTGCAGCTCACCCTCTCCACCACAGCACCATCGATGATCAGCGGCAGGTGTTTTGTGTGACCCTTCCGGAAGTCAACAACGATTTCCTTGGTCTTGTTGACGTTCAGCAGGAGGTTGTTGTCCCTGCACCACGTGGTCAGAAGGTCAACTTCCGACCTGTACCGAGTCTCGTCGCCCTTCGTGATGAGACCCACCAGAGTTGTGTCGTCAGCAAACTTCACTATGCGGTTGTCGCTGTAGGTCGCAGTGCAATCATGCGTCAGCAGGGTGAAGAGCAATGGATTGAGCACGCAGCCCTGGGGGGCCCCCGTGCTCAGCGTGATGCTGGCGGAAATTTTGTCGCCAACACGCACCACCTGAGGCCTCTGACAGAGGAAGTCCAGTAGCCAGTTGCAGAGGGAGGTACTGAGGCCCAGCTCGTCGAGTTTGCAGATGAGTCGCTGCGGCACAATGGTGTTGAAGGCAGAGCTGAAGTCCACAAACAGCAACCTCACATAAGAGTCCTTTCTCTCCAGGTGTGTGAGGGCCGAGTGGAGGGCAGAGCAGATGGCATCCTCAGAGGACCGCTTGGCACGGTACGTGAACTGGAAAGGGTCAATGGCGGGGGGGGGAGAACGGATTTAATGTGCTCCCCAGCGCAGTCCTTCAGCGCTCGACCCGGGATGTTGTCAGGGCCCGCCGTCTTACGGGTGTCAATAGCGGCAAGCGCCCTCCTCACTCCGTCGGCAGAGAGGCGCAGGGGCTGCTCGTGTGGGGGGGGGGGGGGGGGGGAGTGTTCTTCAGCGGGCAAGTGCTGTTCTGGGCGTCGAAGCAAGCAAAGAAGCGGTTCAGATCGTTCAGCAGACGGACGTCGCCCTCACAGCTCCTCGGCGCGGGCTTGTAGTCCGTGATGGTCTGAATGCCCCGCCAAAGGCTACGTGCGTCCTTGCTGTCCTTGAAGTGGGTGGAGACCTTGTACGAGAACGCTTTCTTCGCTTCTTTGATGCCTCGGGACAGGTCGGCCCTCGCTGTCCTCAAGCCAGCCTCATCCCCCGCTCTGAAAGCCTTGTCCCTGGCCCTCAGCAGTCTGAGGACAGCCCCTGTCAGCCACGGCTTCCAGTTCGCTCGAGTGACGACGGATTTCAAGCAAGTCACATCATCGATGCACTTCGTGATGTAAGAGGTAACAGAGTCAGTATACTCCTCTATGTCCGTCCGATCGTTGTAGGTGGCTGCCTGCTTAAACAAGTCCCAGTCAGTGGTGTCAAAGCAGTCACGAAGTGCATCGGAGGCACCCTCAGGCCACACCCGAACCCGCCTCCGAACCGGCCTGGATGCCTTCACCAATTGTCTGTATGCGGCCAAAAGCAAAACGGTGAGATGGTCAGAAAGCCCCAGATGGGGGAGGGGGGTGGCTTTACAACGATCTTAGTAAAATTGAATGAAAACACTACACAAGTTGGATCATTGTCAAGTGGCCCACACTTAGTGGGGTTAAACTGCAGCTCCCCACTTGAAAGGCGCTTGGACAAAAGGACTTGAACTGGACTTCACTCAGTGATCATGACTGGTTTTTCTTCCTTGTCTTTGTTTTATTTTTGATTATCTTCAGCCAAACACAGCCAACACAGCCAACACAGGTGAAAAACCTTAAAATAAACACAAATAGATGGTCAAACTCTAAACCATAATTAAGCAATATAACCCAAAATCAAATACTTAATTTTTAAATACTAAGTCAGGATGACTTAGCCAAACAGCTTTCAACCCTGGTAAGTACACGCAAACATTTTTCCCGATTTCTTTTTTAGCTTTTACTTTTTAAAATACACCACATAATTTACCACAATTTCACTATAATGTTTAGCATAACCATAACCCATATCACTTTTACATATTAATTTCCAAAGCCACGCAGATGTGAGCTGTAGCCATCCATCCATCCATCCATCCATCCATCCATCCATCCATCCATCCATCCATCCATCCATCCATCCATCCATCCATCCATCCATCCATCCATCCATCCATCCATCTTCTTCCGCTTATCCGGGGTCGGGTCGCGGGGGCAGCAGCTTTAGGAGGGACTCCCAGACTTCCCTCTCCCCAGCCACTTCATCCAGCTCATCCCGGGGGATCCCAAGGCGTTCCCAGGCCAGCTGAGAGACCAGCGCGTCCTGGGTCGTCCCCGGGGTCTCCTACCGGCGGGACATGCCCGGAACACCTCCCCAGGGAGGCGTCCAGGAGGCATCCTGATAAGATGCCCGAGCCACCTCATCTGGCTCCTCTCAACGTGGAGGAGTAGCGACTCTACTCCGAGTCTCTCCCGGATGACCGAGCTTCTCACCCTATCTCTAAGGGAGAGCCCGGACATCCTGCGGAGAAAACTCATTTCGGCCGCTTGTATCCGAGATCTCGTTCTTTCGGTCACGACCCATAGCTCGTGACCATAGGTGAGGGTAGGAGCGTAAATCGACCGGTAAATTGAGAGCTTTGCCTTTTGGCTCAGCTCTCTCTTCACCACAACGGACCGGTACAGGGTCCGCATTACTGCCGACGCTGCACCGATCCGCCTGTCGATCTCACGCTCCATCCTCCCCTCACTCGTGAACAAGACTCCAAGATACTTGAACTCCTCCACTTGGGGCAGGATCTCATCCCCGATCCGGAGAGGGCATTCCACCCTTTTCCGATCGAGGACCATGGACTCGGATTTGGAGGTGCTGACCCTCATCCCGACCGCTTCACACTCGGCTGCGAACCGTTCCAGCGAGAGCTGGAGATCACGGCCTGAAGAAGCCAACAGCACCACGTCATCTGCAAAAAGCAGGGACGCGATGCTGAGGTCTCCAAACCGGACCCCCTCAACGCCTCGGCTGCGCCTAGAAATTCTGTCCATAAAAATTATGAACAGAATCGGTGACAAAGGGCAGCCTTGGCGGAGTCCAACCCTCACTGGGAACGAATCCGACTTACTGCCGGAAATGCGGACCAGACTCTGGCATCGGTGATACAGGGACCGAACCGCCCTTATCAGTTGGCTCGGCACCCCGTACTCCCGAAGCACCCTCCACAGAACCTCCCGAGGGACACGGTCGAACGCCTTCTCCAAGTCCACAAAACACATGTGGACTGGTTGGGCGAACTCCCATGCACCCTCGAGGATCCTGCCGAGGGTGTAGAGCTGGTCCACTGTTCCACGGCCAGGACGAAAGCCACACTGCTCCTCCTGAATCCGAGGTTCGACCTCCCGACGGACCCTCCTCTCCAGCACCCCTGAATAGACCTTACCAGGGAGGCTGAGGAGTGTGATTCCCCTGTAATTGGAACACACCCTCCGGTCCCCCTTCTTAAAGAGGGGAACCACCACCCCAGTCTGCCAATCCAGAGGCACTGTCCCCGATGTCCACGCAACGTTGTAGAGGCGTGTCAGCCATGACAGCCCCACAACATCCAGAGCCTTTAGGAACTCTGGGCGGATCTCATCCACCCCCGGGGCCTTGCCACCGAGGAGTTTTTTAACTACCTCAGTGACTTCGACCCCAGAGATTGGAGAATCCGCCTCAGAGTCTCCAGGCCCTGCTTCCTCAATGGAAGGCGTGTAGGTGGAATTGAGGAGGTCTTCGAAGTATTCTCCCCACCGACTCACGACGTCCCGAGTCGAGGTCAGCAGCACGCCACCCCCACTGTAAACAGTGTTGACGTTGCACTGCTTCCCCCTCCTGAGACGCCGGATGGTGGACCAGAATTTCCTCGAAGCCGTCCGAAAGTCATTCTCCATGGCCTCACCGAACTCCTCCCACGCCCGGGTTTTTGCCTCAGCAACCGCCGAAGCCGCGTTCCGCTTGGCCATCCGGTACCTGTCAGCTGCCTCCGGAGTCCCGCAGGCCAAAACGGCCCGATAGGACTCCTTCTTCAGCTTGACGGCATCCCTTACCGCCGGTGTCCACCAGCGGGTTCGGGGATTGCCGCCACGACAGGCACCAACGACCTTACGGCCACAGCTCCGGTCGGCCGCCTCAACAATGGAGGCGCGGAACATGGTCCACTCAGACTCAATGTCCCCCGCCTCCCCCGGGACGTGGGAAAAGCTCTGCCGGAGGTGGGAGTTGAAACTCTTCCTGACAGGAGATTCTGCCAGACGTTCCCAGCAGACCCTCACAGAGCGTTTGGGTCTGCCAGGTCGGACCGGCATCTTCCCCCACCATCGGAGCCAACCCACCACCAGGTGGTGATCAGTTGACAGCTCCGCCCCTCTCTTCACCCGAGTGTCCAAAACATGCGGCCGCAAATCCGATGACACGACTACAAAGTCGATCATCGAACTGCGGCCTAGGGTGTCCTGGTGCCAAGTGCACACATGGACATCCTTATGCTTGAACATGGTGTTCATTATTGAAAATCCATGTCGAGCACAGAAGTCCAACAATAGAACACCGCTCGGGTTCAGATCGGGGGGGCCGTTCCTCCCAATCACGCCCTTCCAGGTCTCACTGTCATTGCCCACGTGAGCATTGAAGTCACCCAGTAGAACGATGGAGTCCCCAGAAGGAGCGCTCTCCAGCACTTCCTCCAGGGACCCCAAGAAGGGTGGGTACTCTGAGCTGCTGTTTGGTGCATAGACACAAACAACAGTCAGGACCCGTCCCCCCACCCGAAGGCGGAGGGAGGCTACCCTCTCGTTCACCGGGGTGAACCCCAATGTGCAGGCGCCCAGCCGGGGGGCAATAAGTATACCCACACCTGCTCGACGCCTCTCACCGTGGGCAACTCCAGAGTGGAAGAGAGTCCAGCCCCTCTCGAGAGGGCTTGTACCGGAACCCAAACTGTGCGTGGAGGCTAGTCCGACTATATCTAGTCGGAATTTTTCTGCCTCGCACACCAGCTCGGGCTCCTTTCCAGCCAGAGAGGTGACATTCCATGTCCCAAGAGCCAGCTTCTGCAGCCGGGGATCAGACCGCCAAGGTCCCTGCCTTTGGCTGCCGCCCAGCACACATTGCACCCGACCCCTTTGGCCCCTCCCACAGGTGGTGAGCCCATGGGAAGGGGGACCCACGTTTCCTTTTCGGGCTATGCCCGGCCGGGCCCCATGGGCGAAGGCCCGGCCACCAGACGCTCGCCTTCGAGCCCCGCCTCCAGGCCTGGCTCCAGAGGGAGGCCCCGGTGACCCGCGTCCGGGCGAGGGAAAACGAAGTCCATTTATTTCAATCGTCATAAGGGGCTTCTGTGAGCCGTGCTTTGTCTGGCCCCTCACCTAGGACCCGTTTGCCATGGGTGACCCTACCAGGGGCATGAAGCCCCCGACAACATGGCTCCTAGGATCATAAGGGCACGCAAACCCCTCCACCACGATAAGGTGACGACTCACGGAGGGGGTGAGCTGTAGCCCCATATTCAAATGTCCAAAGGCTCACCGGCTCCTTCTTTTGTTTCGTTTACCAAGCTTTCCGCTGCAGTCCTGCCCTTTGGAAATGCTGCCTTGTCCAAATCATAGCAGGTTACCGTGAGCTCCAACACTCTCCCTCTTAATTAACCCCACCTGGTGCTCTCAACAGCCTGCCTCCTTCAGTGTGGCTGAGACACACCCAGGCAGAGAGGGTGCCTCTTGCAACTCATCTCAACAATCATAGTCTTGAAAGTTTTATTAGAATTGTATTTACTGTCTTCCGATGCAATGCAGACAGCATGCAGTTCCTTCTTGTTTACATTTTGGGGGGTGGGTCCTTAATCCCCGTATGCGAATTGTCATTGATTAATCAGCTAGAGGTGTCCAACGATATGCATGAGAAAACATTTCATTAAAATGTAAGATTGTGAAAAAGGATTACCAAAAATTAGCTCCCAACAAATTGTTTTTGACTTAATATGATAACTAGATATCACACACAAAAAATCGTGTACTCCCTCGATGCAGATCAATCAAGTTCACTTTAATCGCCTTCGGCCCGCCATCTAAGTGTTTTAGTCCAATTTCATCACTTAAAAAAATTACTTTAACTTTATAAGACTGCAAACGACAAAGGGAATGGGTGATTATTGATTAATGGTAAGTTTATTTTTGCATGAACAATAAATGTCATACTGTTATCATAGCTTTCCACGTAGTGATTTGGTGTATTTGTCAAATGGTTCCTTATTCACTATAAAGAAGTGTTACCTAAGAAATGTCCACTGTACAATGGGGGGTAAGTTACTTGAGCAACCCCCCCCCCCCCCAAAAAAAAAAAAAACCCGAAAAAAAACAAAACGGTTGTTTTCATATATTGAACTATTAAACTTGTGATATGAAATGAAATGAAATAGAGACCTAACAAATGACTTGAATCTTACGATAATCAAGGGGCCGCTCAGCCCAACTCCTATGGATACTACATTACCCAGGATGCTTAGGGCAGTAGAAATTGATATAAACAGGAAAGCGTCGGTGTCCGTATTTAATGAACAGTATTTATATCACAATAATCCGTGGATTATTCTTCTGAACGGGACGCTTTCACGTGATTTATTTTATTTAGAAGAGAACGTTTCCGGTATGCCGGCCTGTGTGAATGCGATACGTTAACGCTATTTGTTTTACGTCACTCTCGGTTAATGTTTATCTCGTTGAGCATGTAGGTGGTGCGTGTTATTAGTGTACTTCGCAGCTCGCTCTTCGAATCCACCACAGAAATGATGCTTTATTTTGCCTGGGTCTCAGCTCTAGTCGTGGGTATGTTTTCTGCTCATGTTTTGCAGACCCTTTTTTTCCCCTACTTTTGGAAAGATTTTTTCTTTCTTTTGAGTCTAATCCGGTTTGGTGCGAAACTGGAGTTGTTCAGGCTGACTTCTAGAGTCTGTACAGTCCTGGACAGGTTCATTCAACAGGCGCATCGTATCCCCGACAAGCCTTTTATCATTTATGAAGGGAGCGTCCACACCTACAAGGATATTGAGGAGCGCAGCAACAGGCTGGCAAATGTTTTCCTCCAGAAACTCAAGATAACCAAAGGCGACTGCGTTGCCATGCTCATGAACAACGAGCCCGACTTCGTCTGCGTTTGGTTCGGATTGGCAAAGGTCGGCTGTCCTGTTGCTTTCCTGAATACAAACATTAAATCTAGATCGTTGTTGCATTGCATCAACTCCTGTGGAGCCAAAGCTGTAATAGTTGGCGCAGGTAATTGTATCGTCTTTCATCAGTACACACAAAACTGAACATTTATAAAGAGTTCAATAATATCAATAATGCAGGACATAATGTTGAAATGCCGTATGTGTAGAAATTGTGTAATTTCAGGCGTCTTTAAATGAGGCAAAAACAATAAGAAAATGTAATATCTTATGATGCTAGATTGACTTTATTTTTCTTTTTGCTACATTTCCCCATTAGGTTATCTTAGTAGTTTAACTGAGGAGCACAGATTGTTATGGAGCCAGCGTGCCCTCCGTTGGCCAACAAAAATACTTCTTAAGTAGACGGGTTGTCTGTCAGGTTCAGGTGATTTGATTGATGGATTGATTGATTGATTGATTGATTGATTGATTGATTCAATAAATTTATTAATTAATTTCAAAAAAATACATCATCAACTTGGATTTTTAAACACGTGCTGATTAGAGGCATTTAAGGAACGTGAAAAATTTCTGTCAACATTCCGACAGCAGCTCTTATAAGATGACATGTATCCAAACTATCTATGATCATTTAATTTATTACCTAGCCCAGTTGGTCAGGTTAAGCGAGCAGGTCTATATCATGTAACAAATTGTGGGTAAAGTTTGGTTAGGAACGTTTTGAAAATCAAGAAAAAGTGAGATTTGGCATCAGCCAGGCGTTGATTAGGCCATTGTAGACGCTGAGTGTGTAGGTTTGTTCTACAAATGAATTGATGATGATGATAGAACTTTATTCATCCCACAGTGAGGAAATTTGCTTGTCACAGCAGCGCATACGAGTGCAAGAAAACAAGTGCCAAAATTTCAAAAAGGATAAATAACAGACAAAGACAAAGACATTTTTGTAACAGTCAAGTCCGCTCTAATGCTGAAAATACACACACACTGTTAGGTTCAAAATCAGCAAAAGGATCAGCAGACAAAACCAGTGAGGCAGAATATTGAGTCTTTTCTCGCGAGGAGTGCATCCAGACTTACAGCAATCCGAATACACTAAAGGTCTGTTTACACTCCTCACTCTTTTTATTTAGAATGCCCTACCTACAATGTGAGACTAGCCCTGATAGGTGGGGGGGAAAGCGTGGGCTTTTTCTCATGAGAGAAGAAACGAGATTCTATGTGAAAAAACTAGAAGTCGCAGACAGGATGCCATGAGAAATGAAAAGAGTGCAAGGACAAAATGCTATGTGAAACAAAGAAGTCATGTGAAAAGAGTGCAAAGACAAAATGACATGTGCAGACATCAACAAAATAGATTGAGCTATCAACAACTTTCTTGGATTCCAGAGGTGTAGAAGGTCAGGAAGCTCCAGACAGCATCGTTTGACTTGTTGTAGACTGGTGGACGTCTGCAAGGCGAAACAACAAGCATTCTGTGCAATAACTTTATTAATAAGTACTCATTAGGGAACGCATGATAACATATATATACAATTTATCTAACACACACACACACAAATATTTTTTTTTTTACATGTTTTGTTTATACAAACCGGATTCGGTTTAAGTTGGGAAATTGTGTAAAATGTAAATAAAAACCAAATACAATGATTTGAAAATCCTTCTCAACCCATATTCAATTGAATACACTACAAAGACAACATATTTAATGTTCAAATTGATCAACTTTATTTAATTTTTCAAATAATAATTAACTTAGAATTTCATGGCTGCAACACGTGCAGTAGAAAATGGGAAAGGTGGCAAAAAATACTAAGAAAGCTGAGAACAGCTCATCAAACACCTATTTGGAACATCCCACGTGATCAGGCTAATTGGGAACATGTGGGTACCATGATTGGGTATAAAAAGAGCCTCCCTAAACATGCTCAGTCATTCACAAGCAAGGATGGGGCGAGGTTCACCACTTTGTCTACAACAGCGTGAGAAAATAGTTGAACAGTTTAAGAACATTTCTCAAAGCAAAATTGCAAGGAATTTAGGGATTTCAACATCTACGGTCCATAATATCAAAAGGTACAGAGAATCTGGTGAAATCACTGCTCGTAAGCGCCACGGCCGGAAACCAAGACTGAATGACCGTGACCTTCGATCCCTCAGACGGCACTGCCTTAAAAACCGACATGAGTGTGTAAAGGATATCACCAAATGGGCTCAGGAAAACTTGAGAAAACCACTGTCAGTAAATACAGTTCATCACTACATCAGTAAGTCCGGGTTAAAACTCTACCATGCAAAGCAAAAGCCGTTTATGAACAACATCCAGAAACGCCGCCAAGTGTTTTGTGGTCTGATGAATCCACTTGTCAAATTGTTTTTGGAAACACTGGACGTCGTGTCCTCCGGACCAAAGAGGAAGCGGACCATCCGGACTGTTATCAACGCAAAGTTCTAAAGCCAGCATCTGTCATGGTATGGGGGTGCATTAGTTCCCATGGTATAGATGACTTACATTTCTGTGAAGGCAACATAAATGCTGGAAAGTACATACAGATTTTGGAGCAACATATGCTGCCATCCAAGCGATGTCTTTTTCATGGACGCCGCTGCTTATTTCAGCAAGATAATGCCAAGCCACATTCTGCACGCTTTACAACAGCGTGGCTTCGAAGTAAAAGAGTCCAGGTTCTCCCCTGGCCCACTTGCAGTTCAGACCTGTCTCCCATTGGAAATTTGTGGCGCATTATGTCGCGTAAAATACGACAGGGAAGACCCCGGACTGTTGAACAACTGAAGCGGTTCATCAAGCAAGAATGGGAAAGAATTCCACATGAGAAGCTAAGAGAATTAGTCTCCTCTCTTCCAAAACGTTTATTGAGTGTTATTAAAAGGAAAGGTGATGTAACGAAGTGGTAAACATGCCCTTTCCCAATTTCTACTGCACGTGTTGCAGCCATGAAATTCTAAGTTTATTATTATTTGAAAAATTAAATAAAGTTTTTGAGTTTGAGCATTAAATGTGTTTTTGTTGTGTATTTAAATGAATATAGGTTGAAAACGATTTTCAAATCATTGTATTTTGTTTTTATTTACATTTTACACAATTTCCCAACTTCAACCGAACCCGGTTTGTAGCTAAATAATTATATTAAAATAATATTCTTCTGTCCTAATTTCACTGGATGAATTCTAGGTTCTTCAGTTAATAGAATTACCATGGTGAAACCATGTGACAGGAAAAGATCATTGCTCAACTAAACAAGCATGATGCTGGTTAAGAAGTCTCTCTCCTCAACCCCTTTCCAAAGGCAGGGCATTTGAATAGCAGGGATCATGCAGTTGACCGGGCCATGTGAAGACTTCTCCATTGGAATGTTGTTTCAGTTTTTCAAATGCAAAGACTGATGCCGAATATAAAGTAGTTTAAAAGATAGATTTTTTCTCTACTGAACTGTCAAACCTGAACTCTCTAGCAATGATTGAAAGTTCAAATACTCAATTTTACTGTAACATGACATCACTAACGAGGTGAGGAGGGGCTCCCGGGTAGTGGCAGCGGCTGTGGAGATGCACTGTTTTTGCGTGCTGAGCCGAGTAGAGTAGAGCGGAGTAGAGTGGAGCAGGGTAGATAACGTCAGTGGAACCAAGGTTAAAGGCTCCACTTACCAGCATGTTTGTTTGGTTTGCTGCATTTCCGTGCAGTGTTATGGAAAGGCAAGGGGAAGGCGTCACTGCACACAGGATTATCTCTCGTTGGCCGTAGGCTGCAAAGTACAACCTGGATCAGGTTTTTGGGGTGTGATGTTGAGAACAGCTTGCTGAACTCAAACTGAAGTGTACTTCGGTTCTACAGCTGGACAACAATCCAAAATAGTACACTACTATGAAGTTGAGTTCTGAAAAAAAAATATCAGCTTGAAAACTCACCAGTTTTGCGGAATTAATACATAGACCTTGTGTATCGCAACACATTAAGCATTTCCAGAGTTGGGATAACAGTGTACGCTGTCAATATGCTACAAGCCAGTGGGACGCCATCTCTCTTAAAAATAACCGCTGTCCTTAAATGTGTGAGATCCCGACTGGGGTTATGTAATACAGTAATCCCTCGCTACATCGCGGTTTGTTTATCACGGTTTCACTACATGGCGGATTTCTTTTCCAAATAAAAAAAAAAATTAAAGTCAAAATAAAACTTGCCCACACACCAGCAGAAGGCAAGGAGTGCCCACACAATTGCAGTGCGTACACTTGTACCTTTTTATAAAAAAAAGTTATAATAATTTATAACACTGTAAAGAGTTCTAAAAACATATTTACAGTGTTGTACCTTGTTATAGAACAATTGTTATAATAATAAAAGAGTTCTAAAAACATATTTACAGTATGTACACTTCTACCTTGTTATAAAAAAAGTTTCCAATTTTGTCACTATATGTCTACATATCGATTGGAAGTTAACATTGCACCAAAATATCTCCACAGAGGTGTGAACAAACCATTGCCACTTATAAAAAACACTTAATTTCAGTTGTTGTCGCTGAGGGTGGTTTTGGGAAAAAAATGCTTTTTCACACATGGCCAGGCAGCTTTGTTTTTTAAAAAACTCTTTTTGGTAAAATAAATCATCATTAAATTAACTTACTGTAATGTTTGGATTTGTCTGATGATCTTAGACATTGACATGGGGAAAATATATACAAGCAGATAACTGCTTATGCCACTGTTTGTCACGACTCGTCCCCGATCATGTCCATATTGTCATAGTTTTGTCTGTGTGCTCGCCCCTCCCCTCCTGTGTGCCCATGATCAGTGTGATCAATCTCACCTGCCTCTCATTACCTGTCTCGTATTTAAGTCCTGTCTGCGTGTCACTCCCCTGTCGGATCATTGTTGTGTGTTCATGTCATGATGTATTTTTGGTTCCTGTTCCTGTCATTGGTAATGTCACCCTGTCTTTTTGTTTCACGTCTTTTTGGTCAGTCACGTTGTTAGGTTTTGTTAATGTCAGTTGCCGAGTCTGTTAGTTTGCGTTCTTCAATAAACCCTGGTCCAAGCTGCACTTGGTCGTCCTGCTCCATTTCCATCCGATCCTGACAGAATGATCCGACCACTACAACAACCAGCGCTTGGACCCCCCTCCTCCATCAGATCCTGCTGCGATGCCCAATCCACGACCGCCAATCCGTGCATGTTCCAGCGCCATGGGCTTCGCGGCAGCGTTGGGACTCTGCTGCCGCAACGCCGGACCTGTGGCCGCCATCGGACTTTGTTCCGGCGACACCGGACCCTCGGCCGCCATCGGAGTGCTTCTGGCGCCAGCGGCTTTGCGGCCGCGATCGGACGCTGCTGCCGCGACGCCGGACCCGCGGCCGCCATTGGAGTGCCTCCCGGCGTCATCAGACTCACGGCCGCCCTCGGGCTCCACCCCAGCGTTGCAGGACCCGCGGACGTCAGCAGACATCCAAGCCAGCTGCGCCGGACCCGCGATCGTCCCTGGCTCCGCTCCCACTGCTGCGGCGCGTGATGGCTCTCGCCGCTGCGCACAGCCCCCGCCTGCCAAATGCCGCCGGTTGCGGTACGAACTTCCAGAGTTGCCGCCGATTGCGGTACAGACTTCCGGAGTTTGACGCCGATTGCGGTACAGACTTCCAGAGTTGCCGCCGATTGCGGTACAGACTTCCAGAGTTGCCGCAGATTGCGGTTCATGTTAGAGTTGCCACAGATTGCGTTTATGTTAGAGTTGCCGCCCGAGTGCGGTTCATGTTAGGGTTGCCGCCCGAGTGCGGTTCATGTTAGGGTTGCCGCCCGAGTGCGGTTCATGTTAGGGTTGCCGCCCGAGTGCGGTTCATGTTAGGGTTGCCGCCCGAGTGCGGTTCATGTTAGGGTTGCCGCCCTAGTGCGGTTCATGTTAGGGTTGCCGCCCGAGTGCGGTTCATGTTAGGGTTGCCGCCCGAGTGCGGTTCATGTTAGGGTTGCCGCCCGAGTGCGGTTCATGTTAGGGTAGCCGCCCGAGTGCGGTTCATGTTAGGGTTGCCGCCCGAGTGCGGTTCATGTTAGGGTTGCCGCCCGAGTGCGGTTCATGTTCGGGTTGCCGCCCGAGTGCCCTTCATGTTCGGGTTGCTGCCCGAGTGCGGTTCATGTCCGGATTGCCGCCCGAGCGCGGTTCATGTTGCCGCCTGAGTGCGGTTCAGGTACCCCAAGTACCCGCCAGAGTGTGGTTCAGGTTCCCCAAGTACCCGCCAGAGTGCGGTTCAGGTTCCCCAAGTACCCGCCCGAGTGCGGTTCAGGTTCCCGAAGTTGCCGCCCGAGTGCGGTTAGGTTCCCCAAGTGACCGCCCGAGTGCGGTTCGGTTCCTTAAGTGGCCGCCCGAGTGCGGTTCGGTTCCCCAAGTGGCCGCCCGAGTGCGGTTTGGTCCCCAGTGTGTGCCGCCCGAGTGCGGTTTAGGTCCCCAGTGTGTGCCGCCGAGTGCGGTTGTTTCCCCAGTCGCCGCCGAGCGCGGTTCAAACTTTGTAACAGACAAGTGGGGGTCATCTGGACTGGTGCGCTTCCCCCCCCCCCCCGCGCTCCGTGGGGGTTTGATTTTTGGGACGTCGGGAGCCGTCCCTTGTGGGGGGGTTCTGTCACGACTCGTCCCCGATCATGTCCATATTGTCATAGTTTTGTCTGCGTGCTCGCCCCTCCCCTCCTGTGTGCCCATGATCAGTGTGATCATTCTCACCTGCCTCTCATTACCTGTCTCGTATTTAAGTCCTGTCTGCGTGTCACTCCCCTGTTGGATCATTGTTGTGTGTTCATGTCATGATGTCTTTTTGGTTCCTGTTCCTGTCATTGGTAATGTCACCCTGTCTTTTTGTTTCACGTCTTTTTGGTCAGTCACGTTGTTAGGTTTTGTTAAGTCATGTCAGTTGCCGAGTCTGTTAGTTTGCGTTCTTCAATAAACCCTGGTCCAAGCTAAAAGTTAAAGTCCCAATGATTGTCACACACACATCTGGGTGTGGTGAAATTTGTTTCTGCATTTAACCCATCCCTGTGTGATTTTGATCCATCCCCTGGGGGAGAGGGGAGCAAGCTGCACTTGGTCGTCCTGCTCCAGTTCCATCCGATACTGACACTGTTAATTGTATCACCCTCATGATCTTCAAATAATTTTTTCAATAACACCTGGCATTGTTCTCTTTGGTGTTGATACTATTGCTTATGTTGTTGCGCTACTAACTTACCACATGCTCAAACAGATTCCAGGTGCAAAGCTTTTTACTCTCAGAGGAGCCATAAATACTGATGATACTAATACTGATTAATGATTAGCATAATTGTAAACTATAATGCTAATTCAAAACTGCTCCAGGCTAAACCATTGAAAGTATATTACGTGGTAATATGTATAAGTAAAAGTAAGTAATCATACTAATATTTATGTAAAACATACACTGTGCTGTCACTTGAATAGTTTTAGAATAAATTATTCTAAGGATTATTCCATCTATTAGTAATCAAAAAATCAGATACAATTGTATTTGCATGAAAGTGAATTAAAAATCATTTTTGGACAATTACTGTTTATTAACCATTTATTTTTGTTTATTTGATATTTTTCAGTGATTAAAAACACCTAAATAAAAGTTAAGCAATGTCCCACAAAACAGATTGATGGTCATTGTTTTCCAAATTGAAAGCAGATGTTTGCAAATGTCTTATTTTGATTAAACACAAGAGATAAATCTGTCTGGCTTCCTGAAGGACTTGAAAGAGCAGAAAATGTTTACTTTTAAGAGCCTAAAATCAGGAGATTTGGACAATCTTTAATTGAAAAGATTCTCTAAACACTGACTCTATTAAAATACAAGGTGATTAATTTGATAATTGATTTGTAGTCGATTAATCGATTAATTTTTACACCTTTCAAATAAACCCAATTTATCTTTATGCTCACACACATTTTATTGTAAGAGTCACTGATGCTGTAGCTGTTAACTTCAGTGAAGGAACAGGAAGTTTATGGAAGGCAATGGATGGGTTAAAATTGAAATTAATTCTAAGTATAGAAAGGCAAACATAAAATAGTCTACAGCAAAACCTTGGTTTTTGAGTGCCTCTATTCATCGAAAAATTAGTTTACAAACAAAATTTTCTTTATTACTGGTAAGCATACTACGTGAGTCCATGATCCGTCACAGAGTCCATACAGAACACTCAGTGGTGCTTTCTATCACATACTGTGAGCATCCTGTTTTTTGCGAGTTTAATGTAGCTGTTAATTAGCCCTAAATATGACTCTAAAAAATTCACCTATGTCCGGGATCGTTGGCTTTGCGCCCCTACCATCCTGTATACAATTGATTTAGTTCTTGGGCTGGCATAGAGTAATTTCATTTCAATTAATTTTAACAAGAAAATTACTTCAGTTCACAAATCAAATTAATTTGTGAACCAAGGTTCAACTGTACTAATGGTTTAATAAATTGTGACATGGTTGTTTCCTTCTCTCAGATTTAGTAGAGTGTGTTCATGGTATCATAAGCGATCTACTGGAGGACAACATTCAGGTGTGGACAATGAAGAGCCATTGTGGGGACACAAATGTGGAGTCGGTGATGGATCACATAGAAGCTGCCACTGACAAACCTGTACCAGCAAGTTTACGTGCCACAACCTCTCTTAAATCCCCTACCCTCTACATCTTCACCTCTGGAACTACTGGTGAGTATCTACTGAAATGTGAGATCATAGAACAGAGGGGAAGGTCATTCATTCATTCATTCATTCATTCATTCATTCATTCATTCATTCATTCATTCATTCATTCATTCATTCATTCATTCCAGGGCTTCCTAAGGCAGCAGTAATCACTCACCTCCAAAGCTTGAAGGCAGCTGGAGGATTCTGGGCATTTGGTGTGACTGAAAATGATGTGATATATATACCTCTGCCGCTTTACCACAGTGCAGCTTCACTGCTCGGTATAGGAGGAACCATTGCTCTTGGTGAGTAGACCTGTCACAAAAATACTCTTGATTTGACAATGGAAAGATTAATTCATATGTCATGGATTTGATAGCAACCAAGTGCATTTCACAACAGCTGCAGCTGTAACTAAGCACTTTACATATAATATAGTAAATTAAAACATATGCATATTCATAGATAGAGGGCGGCACAGTGGTGCACGTCTGCCTCACCGTTAGGAGGATGCGGGTTTGAGTCCACCTCCCTGTGTGGAGTTTGCATGTTCTCCCTGTGCCCGCGTGAGTTTTCTCTGGGTACTCCAATTTCCTCCCACATCCTGAAAACATGCTTGGCAGGCCAATTGAGCACTCCAAATTGCCCCTAGGTATGATGGCGGGTGCGGTTATTATAATATTTTTTTATAACATGATAGAAGTGTACATCCTGTAAATATGTTTTTAGTGTCACGACTCATCCCCGATCGTGTCATAGTTTTGTTCGTGTGTCTGTGTGCTCGCCCCTCCCCTCCTGTGTGCCCATGATCAGTGTGATTATTCCCACCTGCCTCTCGTTACCTGTCATGTATATAAGTCCTGTCTGCCCCTCACTCCCTGTCGGATCGTCGATGTCGTCACGTTTGCTGTCCTTGTGGTTCCTGTCTGTTTCGAGTCTGTTTCTGTTTGCCATCCCTGTCGGTCAGTCTGTCATGTTATTAGTTTGCCAGTTCTCGTCTGTTTCCCTCGATGCCTCGTTCCACTTTCCTTTTCCCTCAATAAACCCTGGTCCAAGCTGCACTTGGTCGTCCTGCTCCATACTCCACCCCTGAACGTGACAGATCGATCCGACCACTACAACGACCAGCGCTTGGACCCCCCTCCTCCATCAGATCCTGCTGCGATGCCCAATCCACAACCGCCAGTCCGTGCATGTTCCAGCGCCATGGGCTTTGCGGCAGCTTTGGGACTCTGCTGCCGCAACGCCGGACCCGTGGCCACCATCGGACTTTGTTCCGGCGACGCCGGACCCGCGGCCGCCATCAGAGTGCTTTTGGCGCCAGCGGCTTTGCGGCCGCGATGGGACTCCGCTGCCGCGATGCTGGACCCGCTGCCGCCATCGGAGTGCCTCCTGGCGTCATCAGACTCACGGCTGCCATAGGGCTCCACCCCAGCTTCGCAGGACCCGCGGACGTCAGCAGACATCAAGCTAGCTGCGCCAAACCAGTGATCGTCCCTGGCTCCACTCCCACTGCTGCGGCACGTGATGGCTCTTGCTGCTGCGCACAGCCACGCCTTCCAGAGTTGCCGCCGATTGCGGTACAGACTTCCAGAGTTGCCGCCAGTTACGGTACGGACTCCCCAAGTCGCCGTCTGAGTGCGGTTTGGTTCCCCAAGTCGCCGCCCGAGTGCGGTTCGGTTCCCCAAGTCGCCGTCCGAGTGCGGTTCTGTCTCCCAAGTCGCCGCCCGAGTGCGGTTCTGTCCCCCAAGTTG
The DNA here is from genome assembly GCF_024217435.2 of Syngnathus scovelli. Lineage (NCBI taxonomy): Eukaryota > Metazoa > Chordata > Actinopteri > Syngnathiformes > Syngnathidae > Syngnathus > Syngnathus scovelli. The sequence continues at coordinate 1,240,917 of NC_090859.1, forward strand.
CCGCCCGAGTGCGGTTCTGTCCCCCAAGTCGCCCCCCGAGTGCGGTTCGGTTCCCCAAGTCGCCGCCCGAGTGCGGTTCGGTTCCCCAAGTCGCCGCCCGAGTGCGGTTTGGTTCCCCAAGTCGCCGCCCGAGTGCGGTTCGGTTCCCCAAGTCACCGTCCGAGTGCGGTTCGGTTCCCCAAGTCGCCGCCCGAGTGCGGTTCTGTCTCCCAAGTCGCCGCCCGAGTGCGGTTCTGTCCCCCAAGTCGCCGCCCGAGTGCGGTTCTGTCCCCCAAGTCGCCGCCCGAGTGCGGTTCAGTTCCCCTAGTTTTTTTTTTGGGGACGTCGGGAGCCGTCCCTTGTGGGGGGGTTCTGTCACGACTCGTCCCCGATCGTGTCATAGTTTTGTTCGTGTGTCTGTGTGCTCGCCCCTCCCCTCCTGTGTGCCCATGATCAGTGTGATTATTCCCACCTGCCTCTCGTTACCTGTCATGTATATAAGTCCTGTCTGCCCCTCACTCCCTGTCGGATCGTCGATGTCGTCACGTTTGCTGTCCTTGTGGTTCCTGTCTGTTTCTAATCTGTTTCTGTTTGCCATCCCTGTCGGTCAGTCTGTCATGTTATTAGTTTGCCAGTTCTCGTCTGTTTCCCTCGATGCCTCGTTCCACTTCCCTTTTCCCTCAATAAACCCTGGTCCAAGCTGCACTTGGTCGGCCTGCTCCATACTCCACCCCTGAACGTGACATTTAGAACTCTTTTATTATTATAACAGTTTTTCTATAACAAGGTAAAACACTGTAAATGGTTTTAGAACTCTTATTATTATAACAATGTTTTTATAAAAAGGTACAAGTGTACACACTGCAATTGTGTGAGCACTCCTTGCCTTCTGCTGGCGTGTGGGCAAGTTTTGTGACTTTAAAATGTTTTTTTTAATTTGGAAAAAAAATCTGCGATGTAGTGAAACCGCGATAAACGAACCGCGATGTAGCGAGGGATTACTCTATATATGTATATATATAATAAAAAACTTTTCCTTCTTCAGGTCAGTTGCTGCCTCGTTCAGCTTAATTGTGCTTATTGGGGTTTCGTACCCAACCTCTGGACTTGTACATGGATTTAACTCGTCTCTGACCTGGTGCTCTGGTTGACCTTCGCTATGGCATTTGTGTTGTATCTCATCAATCTCGAGCTGTGATAGCAGGTGCCGTTTATGGATATTGGAACATTGAGCTACTAGTTGCTTGGCCGATAGTGTTGACTGTGGGTATCGAAGTTGCCATAAATGAATGACATAAATGACATAAATATTTAGTAGATCCTGCATTTGCAGAAATAACAGCCTCTAAACCAGGGGTCACCAACCTTTCTTAAACCGAGAGCTACTTCCTGGGTACTGATTAAGGCAAAGGGCTACCAGTTTGACACACACTTCTAAAATAGCCAATTTGCTCAATTTGGCTTTCACTATGTGTTATTATTGTCATTTCCAGTTCACATATAAGTGTGATTTTAACAAGAATAGCAAAACTACAGTCAAACCTTGGTTTTTGACCACAATCTGTTCCAGAAGGCGGTTCGAAAAGCAAATCGGTCAAATTCCGAATCTATTTTTCCCGTTACAAATAATGGAATTTTTTAAAAATCCGTTTCAAGACAAAAAAGATGCCTTTTTTAAGCATTTTTTCATTAGCGCATATTTGTTCGATTGCGCAACTGCAGCGCACCGCCAAACACGCAACCGTAGCGCGTCGCCCACCGCACAACTGCACCGCGCTGGTCGCATTATTGTGACAGAGCCATCGCTGAAATTTAGAAAATATTTTTAAAGTCCTAATGTACTTTCCAAAATTTAAGTGGACCTCAGTGCGCAGGGAGCTTAATTTTGTCCGATCGCGCAACCGCAGCACACCGCCGAACGCGCAACCGTAGGACGTCGCCGACCACGCAACGGCACCGCGCTGGTCGCATTATTGTGACAGAGCCGTTGCTAAGATTTAGAACATATTTTTAAAGTCCTGATGTACTTTTTTCTAATTTAAGTGGACCTCAGTGTGCAGGGAGCTTAATTTGGTCCGATCGCGCAACCGCAGCAAACCGGGCGCTCATTATTGCTTTAAGAGCGTCTTTTTGTTTTAGCATGGCTTTACTGCTCCCACTTGCTTTCTTTGGAGGCATGATTAGGGGTTAATACAATCCTCAAAGTAACGAAAATACAATAACAACGGAGTCAGTCGGCATCCGGGCCGCGCGGTCGGGTTTTCTCGGGTCCACCTGGCTCATCTCGCGAGGTTCGACCTCCAAATTTTGTTCGACAACCGAAGCAAAAAAAATCTAGATTTTTTTTGGTCGAATTCCGATTTGTTCGAGGACTGGGGCTTTCGAAAACTGAGGTTTGACTGTCAAATAAATAGATGCAGCTCACTGACAAGTGCCACTATTTCAGCAAATTTTAGAACCGCCCTGCGGGCGACTCATGCGGTCCTCACGGGCGACCTGGTGGCCGCGGGCACCGTGTTGGTGATCCCTGCTCTAAACACTTTCTATAGCTTCCAATGAGAGTCTGGATTCTGGTTGAAGGTATTTTTGACCATTCTTCTTGACAAAATATCGCCAGTTCAGTCAGGTTTGATGGTTTCCGAGCATGGACAGACCGCTTTAAAGCACACCACAGATTTTCAATAATATTTAGGTCTGGGGACTGAGATGGCCGTTCCAGAACATTGTACTTGTTCTTCTGGATGAATTCCTTAGTAGAATTTGAGCAGTCGTTGTCCTGTTGAGGTATCCAGCCCCTGCGGAACTTCAACTTTGTCACCGATTCATGAACATTGTTTGCAAGTATTTGCTGAATCCATGCGACCTTCAACTTTAACAAGATTGCTAGTACCTGCACTGGCCACACAGCCCCACAGCATGATGGAACCACCACCAAATTTGACAGTGGGTAGCAAGTGTCATGGAATGCTGTGTTCTTCTTCCTGCATACATACCGGAGAAGGGTGGATGTCTGCTGTGTCCAGGAGTCGAGATGGAAGTGTGGAAGTGCAAGGATGCTGGGTGCAATCGGCAGAAGGTACAAGTTCTTCTGGCAAGGCTGCAATGAAGGGACTGGTGGTGTTGGAGTACTTATCGCTGAAAAGTGGATAGATCAAGTGCTAAGCATTAGCAGGGTAAATGAGCGGATCATCTTTGTGAAGTTGATCGTTGGGAATCGCCTGACAAACATAATTTCAATCTATGCCCCTCAAGTTGGCAGAAGTCAGGACGAGAAGGATGCGTTCTGGGACAAGGCCATCATGATGCTGTCAGGGATCCCCCAGAATGAGGTCATAATTCTGGGAGGTGATCTGAATGGACACGTGGGGAGGGAGTCAGATGGCTTTGAGCGGGTACATGGGGGACAGGGGTACGGCATGCGGAACGCAGAAGGAGAGAGGATCCTAGAGTTCGGCGACGCACTGGAGCTGGTGCTGTGCAACACGCTTTTCAAGGACGAAGCCAAATTAGTAACATACAGTTCGGGTGGCTACAAGAGCACAATAGATTACATCATGGTCAGAAAGGAGGACCGCGTCCTGGTCAGGGATGCCAAGGCAATCCCCGGAGAAGAGTGTGTGTCTCAGCATCGCTTAGTCATCGGAGACCTAACTCTGCGAATCAAGAAGGTGGGGGCTAAGAAGCATCCTCCCAAGTTGAAGGTGTGGAAGCTACATAATGCAGGGAGTAAAAACGAGTTTAGGGAGAAGATTGAGCATATAGCAGAAGAAGTGGAGGAGATGATGGAGTCGGGTGGTGTGGATGGCAAGTGGCAGGCAATGAAGAAGGCTCTGCTTGAAGCTACAGAGGAGGTGTGCGGATGGTCAAAGGGTAAAGCAAGACAAAGAGAGACATGGTGGTGGAATGACAGCGTCGAAAGAGTGGTGAATGAGAAGAGGAGGTGCCATAAAGTATGGAAGAAATCTAAAAGGGAGGCAGACCGAGCGCGGTATCTAGAGGCAAGGAGGGCGTCACGGACAGCAGTGTGGAGGTGATCTGAATGATCACCTCCACACCAAGAGACCAAGAGGAAAGAGTTTGCAAGTGAATTGGAGAGTGAGAGAGGACGAAAGAGCTTCTTCAAGATAGCAAAGCAAATGGTTAAGGAGAGGCGTGATGTGACCGGTGCAAACTGAGTAAAGGATGAGGATGGCAACATCGTGACAGACAACAGAGGAGTGAAGGAAGTATGGCGAAGGTACATGGAGAAGCTGCTAAATGTGGAGAATGACTGGGATGGAGAGGTGGGATGCGATGAAGTGGAGGGTGAATGTGGCCTGATCACGCGAACAGAAGTGGGGAAAGCCATGAAGGCCATGAAGGATGGAAAGGCAGCTGGACCATCTGGAGTGGTGGCAGAGATGCTAAAGGCAGCGGGAGATGTCGGTGTGCAGTGGATGACTGACCTGTGTAACAGTGTCATCGCTGAGGGACACATTCCGGAGGACTGGACAAGAAGCGTCCTGGTGCCGCTATTCAAACGGAAGGGGGACCCACTTGCATGCGGGTCATACAGGGCCATAAAGCTGCTGGAGCATGGAATGAAGTTGTTAGAGAGGGTGTTGGAAAGGAGGGTGAGGTCACGGGTAGAGGTGGACAAGATGCAGTATGGCTTCATGCCTGGTAAAGGTACAACAGACGCAATTTTTGTCATCCGACAGATGCAGGAGAAACACCAGGAGAAGAGGAAGAGGTTGTACTTCGCTTTTGTTGACCTGGAAAAAGCATTCGACAGGGTGCCAAGGGAGGTGGTGAGATGGGCCCTAAGGAAGTCGGGCGTGAAAGAGGGACTGGTTAAGGCTGTGATGACTCTCTACTGCAGAGCATGCACAGCTGTTAGAACAGGAGTTGGCGACAGTAATGGGTTTGAAGTAAGGGTAGGGGTGCACCAGGGATCGGTGCTCAGCCCATTATTGTTTGCCTTCGTGATGGATGTGGTATCGAGGGAAGTGAGGGGTGGACTACCATGGGAGCTGCTCTACGCGGATGACCAGGTATTGATGGCTCACAGTCGAGAAGACCTAGGTAGGAAGCTAGCAGCCTGGAAGACCTGTCTGGAAGTGAAAGGAATGAAGGTGAATGCGGCAAAATCAAAGGTCTTGGTCGGTGGTGCTGTCCTGGGAGTGGTACCACAGTCAGGAGCATGGCCATGTGGAGTTTGCGGGAAGGGGGTGCAAGCCAACTCTAGGTGCAAGGGTTGTCAGAGATGGGTACACCGGAGATGCAGCGGAGTAAAAGGCAGCCTACTAGCGGCAAGTGAGACCTTCAAATGCAAGCGGTGCAGGGGAGAAGTCGCCCAAGCAGACCCAGCTGAGCAAGAGGGGCTCATAGTAGATGGGGAGATGTACGAGGTGGTGGACAGCTTCTGCTACCTTGGAGACATGCTTAACGCTGATGGTGGACCAAGCAGTGACCACAAGGGTGAGAAGCGGGTGGAAGAAATTCAGGGAACTCTTGCCCTTCTTAACATCTGAGGCCCCATCCCTGAGGATGAGAGGCCAAGTGTACTCAGCCTGCGTCAGAAGTAGTATGATATACGGAAGTGAGGCATGGGCCCTGAAAACAGAACACGAAGAAAAACTAAACAGAGCAGAAATGAGGATGATCAGATGGATGTGTGGTGTGTCAATGAGGGAGAAAAAAAACAGTGCAGAGCTGAGAAAGAAGATGGGAGTGGAGGCCATAGTGGATGTGGTGAGGAGAGGCAGACTGCGATGGTACGGACATGTAGTGAGGAAGGACGAGAACGACTGGGTGAAGAAAGTTATTTCGTATAACGTAGAGGGAACAAGACCCAGTGGCCGACCTAAAAAGACCTGGCAGACGACCGTGTCAGCCGACATGAAGGCACTCGTCATCAACCACGAGATGGCCATGGACCGTTCCCGGTGGAAGAAAGCCATATCAAGAACCCAGTCCAACCCAGCGGTGCCTGGAAAACGGACTTTAAACCGATGATGATGATACCGCCCCTTGTTATGTCAAAATAACTAAATTTTTGTTTCATCAGTCCACATCACCTTATTCCAAAATGAAGCTGGCTTGTCCAAATGTGCTTTAGGATACCTCAAGCGACTCTGTTTGTGGCATGTGCGCAGAAAAGGCTTCTGCCGTATTGTTCTCCCATACAACATCTCCTTGTACAAAATGCACTGAATAGTTCAACGATACAGTGTCACCATTTGAATGAAGATCATGTTGTAGGTCTTTGGAGCTGCTCTGTGGGTTGACTTTGACTGTTCTCACCATCCTTCGCCTCTGCTTATCTGAGATTTTTCTTGGCCTGCCACTCCGGGCTTAACTAGAACTGTGCCTGTGGTCTTCCATTTCCTCACTATGTTCCTCACAGTGCAAACTGACAGCTGAAATCTCTGAGCTAGCTTTTTTTATCATTCCCCTAAACTATGATGTTGAACAATCTTTGTTTTCAGGTCATTTGTCAGTTGTTTTGAGGCTCCCATGTTGCCACTCTTCAGAGAAAATATAAAGAGGAGAACAACTTGCAACTGGGCACCTTAAATACCTGTAGCTGGAGATGTTTGTAAAGAAATACCTTCAACCAGGATCCAGACGGCCATTGGAAGCTCTGTGGCCTAGTGGGAGAGTGTCCGCCCTGAGACTGGAAGGTTGTGGGTTCAAACCTCGGCCGGGTCATACCAAAGACTCTAAAAATCGGACCCATTGCCTCCCTGCTTGGCACTCAGCATTAAGGGTTGGAATTGGGGGGGTTGGATCACCAAATGATTCCAGAGCGCGGCACCGCTGCTGCTCACTGCTCCCCTCTCCCCCAGGGGATGGATCGAAATCACACGGTGATGGGTTAAATGCAGAGGACAAGTTTCACCACACCCAGATGTGTGTGTGTGTGTGACGACGATCATTGAGACTTTAGCTTTAACTTTATAGGAAGCGTTAAGAGCAGGCCTGGGCAAAATACGTCCTGCGGGCCACATCCGCCCCTTTGTGCATCTCTGTCCGGCCTGCATGAGGCCAATCGTAAATTATATTTGATTACAACTTAATTTAAAAAATAAATCTGTGTCGTGCGGGCAATACAACTGTTCTGCTTTTATTTTGAAAGGCGTCGCACTTCCGTGTAACGTACATGTATGTGAGCTGTGCATGAAGCTGAACAGTGTGAAGTAATGCTGGCCTCAAAATGTGTGCAGACCCTCAGAAAAGAAAAGTTGACAAGGAGTGCCGTGTTTTCAACGAGACATGGTTTGTCATTTGAGGAAAAGTAAAGTCAAAGTCAAAGTCAGCTTTATTGTCAATTTCTCCACATGCCAAAGACACACAAAGAAACCGAAATTACGTTCCCCCCTATCCCACGGTGACAAGACATGGCCACAATAGACAATCAAGTAAACAACAACGTGCTGAATAAATAATGAATAAATAACACAACAATAAATAAATAAGAGGAGCAAAAAGGAGCAAGTGAGCGTACAGCAGACAGTCCAGAAAATAGCGCAACAGTGCCGCACGCTACGCAGAAGGGTGTAGTGAGTTCAGGGTCCCAACAGCCTGGAGAAAGAAGCTGTTGGCGAGTCTGGTGGTGCGGGAGCGCAGGCTCCTGTACCTCTTCCCAGAGGGCAGAAGGTCAAACAAAGAGTGAGCCGGGTGACTCACATCACTCGCAATCGAGGTTGCCTTGCGGGCGAGATGGGAGGTGTAAATGTCCTTCAGGGAGGGGAGCGAAGCACCAATAATCTTACCAGCTGTATTCACTATGCGCTGCAGGGCCTTCAAGTTCTGTTCAGTGCAGTTAACACCCCAGACACCGATGCAACTCGTGAGGACGCTCTCAATGGTGCCACGGTAGAATGTAGACAGGACTGCCTGAGGAGCACATGTGAAGTTAAAGAAGTTAAGAATAAATTGTAGATTAATTATTTTTTTATTTGACCTATACACCACAATTTCACATAGCTTAATATAAATATAAACAGAATAATTGTATTCTTCAAATTACCAGTACCAGCTATTTAAAATAAATAATTTAGTGCATTTTACAATGGAAGAAAATTGAGCAGGTTTAAGTTACCGTAGGTGTGGCCCTCTGACTCAACTCAGGTTTTTCATGTGGCCCCTTGTAAAAATTAATTGCCCACCCCTGGTTTAGAGGATCTACTAAATATTGATGTCATTTTTCTGTTGGGCTGCCTAAATTTATGCACCTGCCTACCTGTTCAAGCACTCTTTCTGTAAATCCTATAAACTTCATTTCACTTCTCAAATATCACTGTGTTTGTCTGCTATGTCATATATTTAACTGAAATTACTGATCCGAACAACCAATGATTTAGCGTAAATTTCGGGCTATAAGCTTCACTGGACTATAACCCGCACCAGCTAAAATTCATGATTTTTTTTGTTTTTGTTTTATACTTATATAAGCCGCACCGGACTATAAGCTGCACGTGCGCACGAGTTATTTACAAAGAACGACAGTACACAGAAAGCTTTTTTAAAGTTTTAATCACATTAACATTCCGTTGTAAACACGGAAGTAATAGCACTAGCTGGGCTAAAGTTTTAATAGCATTAACATTTCGTTATAAACACGGAAGTAACAGCACTAGCTGGGCAAAAGTTTTAATAACATTAACATTTTGTTGTAAAAACGAAAGTAACAGCACTAACTCGGCGGGTAAAAAAACATACCAGTCAACAAAGTCACTGAGTCTTTGTCTTCCTCCTGTCCACTGATACTAACAAAGTCTTCCTCCTCAGTGTCCGATTGGAAGAGCGCCAGATGTACGTCGCAACACTCTCATTCTCTCTTTCGTTGTCGCTTTCATCGTCACTCTCGTACTGAGGCAAATTCACTCCTGAGCTTGTGCTCTCCTCTCCGTCACGCAGCAGACCGGCTTTTCGAAACCCGTTGGTGATGGTGGATTTTTTCACACTGCTCCACGCTGTCAGGATCCACTGGCAGACTTGTGTGAAAGTTGCTCTTCGTATGTGTCCAGTTTTTGTAAACGATTTCTCGCCGCTGGTCATCCAAGCCTCCCATTCAAGTCGGAGGGCTACTTCGATTAATTTATTCCAAGTTCAGAAATCAGAATCAGAAATCAGAAAACCTTTATTGTCATTCTACATAGTACAATGAAATTGGAGACCTCCATCCAGTGCATGAGGTAGATACGAGTAACATAGTCAAGTAATCGACTAGTAGAAAAGTAGATGAATAATCAGAAACAGTAGTGTGGACAAAGTGCAGTAGTAGTGCAGGAGGAAAGTGTCATCAGTGTCGGCTGGAGTTGAGGGCGGCTATGGCTTGGGGAAAGAAACTGTTTTTGAGTCTGTTTGTCCTGGTCTTCATTTGCCTGTAGCGTCTTCCAGAGGGCAACAGGTCAAACAGGGCGGAGCCAGGGTGGGAGCTGTCCGCTGAGATGGCCTTAGCCCTGCTGAGGCAGCGGGTAGTGTAGATGTTCGTAAGGGAGGGGAGAGGGCGGCCGATGATCCTCTGGGCTGCCTTCACCACTCTCTGCAGCTTCTCCCTGTCAGCGGCGGTGGAGCTGCCGAACCATACTACGATGCAGTAGGTCAGTAGACTCTCGATGGAAGATCGGTAGAAGGTCAGCAACAGGTCGGTGTTGAGGTTGTACCTCCTGAGGACTCTCAGGAAGTGTAACCGCTGCTGAGCCTTCTTGACGATGGTGGTGATGTTCTCTGACCAGGAGATCCGGTCAGAGATGTGGACGCCCAGGTACTTGGTGCTGTGGACCCTCTCCACCTGCTCGCCGTTGATGAAGAGGGGAGTTGGCTCAGGGCTGTGTCTTCTGAAGTCTATGATGAGCTCGTTGGTCTTCTTGGTGTTCAGAGCGAGATTGTTCTCAGAGCACCAGTCGACCAGCTCCAGGACCTCCTCTCTGTAGGCTACCTCATCGCCATTGGAGATGAGACCGACCACAGTGGTATCGTCGGCGAACTTGACAATCCGGTTGTGGTTGTGAGCCGGTCTGCAATCATGAGTGTAGAGGCAGAAGAGGAGGGGGCTCAACACACAGCCCTGTGGGGAGCCGATGCTCAGCGTACGGGTGGAGGAGAGGCGGGAGCCAACTCTCACAGCCTGGAGTCGGTTGGTCAGAAAGTCATTAATCCAGGCACATGTGAGAGAGGGGAGTCCGAGAGTGTCCAGCTTTGTGGTGAGTCTGTCCGGGAGGATGGTGTTGAATGCCGAACTGTAATCCACAAAGAGCATCCGGACATAGCTCTGCTGCTGCTCCAGGTGGTTCACCGCACAATGGAGGGCTACGGCGATGGCGTCCTCTGTGGATCTGTTGGTCCGGTATGCAAACTGGTGGGGGTCGAGGTGTGGGGGAAGATAATCCTTGATGTGCTGAAGAACCAGCCTCTCAAAGCACTTCATGATCACCGGAGTGAGGGCCACTGGTCGGTAATCATTCAGGCTAGAGATGGCCGACTTCTTCGGCACTGGGATGATGGTTGAGGTTTTCAGGCAGGGCGGGACGGTTGCTAGGGCCAGGGAGCGGTTGAAGATCGTGGTGAAGGTGGGGGCGAGCTCCTCAGCGCATGCCCTCAGCACCTTGCCGGGGAGCCCATCCGGGCCTGCGGCCTTTCTGGGATTCACTGTAAGGAGCACTTTTCTGACCTTGTGCTCCTGAATAGTGAGTGGAGTGATGTCAGAGCTGGGTGGGGGAGGGGGCAGGGCAGGGACAGGGGAGTGCTGCTGGGATGTTCCAAACCGAGCAAAGAAGCTGTTTAGCTCCTCTGCCAGCTGTGCGCCTTGGTCTTCGACTTGAGCGGCACTGCCCCTGAAGTTGGTGATCTCCTGGATGCCCTGCCACACCTTGCGGCCGTTGTTGCTGGACAGGTGGGACTCGATGCGTTGTCTGTGGTCCGCTTTCGCCCGTTTGACTCCTCTCCTCAGCTCAGCTCTGGCAGCGCTGTACAGAGCTCTGTCTCCTGACCTGAAGGCGGTGTCGCGGGCTCTGAGGAGAGAGCGGACCTGGCTGCACATCCAGGGTTTCTGGTTAGGGAATACACGGATGGTTTTGGTCACAGTCACATTGCTGGCGCAGAACTGGATGTAGCCCAGAACTGTGTCTGTGTGTGTCCCCAGCTCCTGGTGGTCGAACAGGTCCCAGTCTGTCCGTTGAAAACAGTCTTTGAGTTTGTGGAGTGCATCCTCAGGCCAGGAGGTGATGGTCCTTAAGGTGGGTCTGAGTTTGCGTCTGAGGGGGGTGTAGGCAGGGAAGAGCAGGAGGGACAGATGGTCTGATTGCCCGAGGTGGGGGAGGGGGATAACTCTGTATGCATGTTTGATGTTGGTGTAGACATGGTCCAGGGTGTTCTCACCCCGTGAAGCACACTTTACGTGCTGGTGGAAATTCGGCAGTACAGTCTTTAAGTTGGCCTTGTTAAAATCCCCCGCTACAATGTGGAAGCCATCAGGGTGAGCCCGTTGTTGTTCACTCACAGCTCTCAGCAGGAGAGAGAGTGCCGTGCTTACGTCAGCGTCTGGTGGAATGTAAACAGCAATGACGATAACAACAAGTTTACGTGCAACTGCTCTGTTCCCTTCTTTATCAGCCAGCTCAATGGCTTTTAACTTGAAAGCTGCGTCATACTCACGCCTTCCAATGTCTTCCATAATTGAGCTCTGTTTACGATAACTTTCTTCGTGCACAACGCGCCTCTGTTGTCTTCCTCGACGCATATATTCCACCTCTCTCACTCTTACCTTTTCGGCTCGAGCTCCCCTTGATGGCTGTTAGAAAAAATGCATGTAAAGTCGCCGGATGATCGTGTAAGGTTGTTTAATTACCATTTATAAGACAATATACGCAAAGATGATTGTCTGGAAAGAGATGATTATTTAGGGATGCACAACTTCTATTAACATAACAGCACAACAGCGGTCCACAGCCTTTTTATGAATGTATAAGTGTATTAGTCATGAAAAAAATCACGGGAAAAAAACTATATAAGCTGCACCGGACTAAAAGCCGCAGGGTTCAAAATTTGAGAAAAAAGTAGCGGCTTATAGTTAGAAATTTACGGTATGAAGGAAAATCATGAAAATAAATGATCAGGGGTGCCCAAACCTTTGCATATGACTGTATATATACTATTTATACATACATAAAGGAGACACTAATAGAACCATAACAACAAAGTTAGGTTGAGCCAAAAGCCAAAAAATAAAGAATAGTTACAATAGTTTAATCAAGAAAAGTTTACATCATGTTTCTTCAAAACCATTACTTGTCTACATAAACAGTACCCTCTTCTAAGAAAGGTTCAATGTACTTATGGTAGAGGTCAATGTCCCAACTGATCTGATAAACATTGAACAGGTTGTTGCCCTCTCATTGTTAATCGATAAGAAATTTGGGCACAGGGTACAAGCAGCCGGAGTCAGTCCAGGCAAAAGAAACTGTATGGTATGTTTAATATTTGGATTGCTTAAATTCTGTGCTGTCACTGTTGACAGATGTAGTTGTTTGTTTAAACTACACCTTACTCAATGTCAGAATTTGATGGGATTGATCAAAACTTTGTAGAACGGTGCAGCAGTTGAAACCGTCAACAAGCTGTCTTGACTCAATACCACCCTACTTATTCAAAACTACTATTGCAAAATGAGTTGTACCAAGTAATCAGTTGCTCATTTCAGTCAGCCAAGTTTACTAAACTCCTGAAACTAGCTGCAATTAGCAAAAGAGAATGCTGGTTGCTTCAATGTTAGCATCACTACCATCTCAGACTTCCCTTTCTTAAAAAAGATTTCAGAGAAAGTGTTTGCTTTTCTGCATCCATTTGTTTTATTAGTTTGCAAATGCTTTTTGAGTTGTTAAAAGGCAAGGTAACAAGGTAACAGTGATAAAAATGACCCTTTTTTAAAATATGTTGCAGCCATCAAATTCAAAATGAGCAAACAGTGAAGCTTTTCAGCTTCACATTTCATTAAATCTTGCTTTAGAAGTGTATTGTCACGGTCGGGTGGAGCATGGAGCAGGACGACCAAGTGCAGCTTGGATCAGGGTTTATTGGTGAACTCAAAAAAGGCAAACTAACAGACTCGGCAACTGACATGACTTAACAAAACCTAACAACGAGACTGACCAAAATGACGTGAAACAAAAAGACAGGGTGACATTACAAATGACAGGAACAGGAACCAAAAAGACATCATGACATGAACACACAACAATGATCCAACCGGGAGTGAGGGGCAGACAGGACTTATATACACGACAGGTAACAAGAGACAGGTGGGAATAATCAAACTCTCCATGGGCACACAGGAAGGGAGGGGCGAGGACACAGACAGAAACCAAGAAACCGACACTTAGTGGAACAGCTGGGGCTAAGGCGTGACATGTATTATATTAAATTTGATTTGAAAAGGCTTTGTAAACATTGGCTTTTATTTTTATTTGTTTTACACCCCAACTTAGAATTAGTTTGTAACACACACGCACGCACACACACACACACACACACACACAAGCACACATACACGCACACGCATGCGCAAACAAACGCACGTCCATCTACTGTCATTTTTTTCATAAAATAAAATGCACTCATATATCAATCTTGCACTCACAGCCTTAATAAAAGTGGAAACAAAGTAAGAAGCAACATTTAGAATTGTGACAAATTAAGAAACGTTTGTCATTGAGCTGTTCAGATATGATTTGATTGAATGAGCCATTCATTCTAGTATGGAAAATGGCCTTGGTCATCTGTGACCTTGAACACCCAATGCAACCCTGGTTTCTGACATTGCAATATCAGGGGGGAAGTTTTTTTTATGTTTTCCAAGCTGCGAGTATTTGGGGTCACATTGCTTGAACTGTGATATAGAGGCATCCTACTGTATAACAACTTGATGTTTTTGTCATATTGAATTTAATTTTATTGATTCTTCACAGGTGCAACATGCATTCTAAAGAAGAAGTTCTCAGTCTCACAATTCTGGACTGACTGTCGAAAGCATAATGCAACAGTTTTCCAGTATATTGGTGAACTGTGCAGATACCTCTGCAACCAGCCAAAGGTACCAGTGTGTGTGTTATTTAACTGTGTGTGTTGTAGATTGGTATTGTCGATTTTAGGGGCGTGTGCATTTTTGGACTAGGTTGACACTGCAGGTCTTAAAGGGCTAGAGACATCCCTTTTTTTTTTTTCCAATTAGAACGGAATTTGATAGAATGTATAAAGTGAACACATTTGCCGCATTGGAAATTAAAAATGGACACCGATTACTAAGAATAAAGCTGAAATGAAACGCCAGTTTATCGATCGGGTCCCGCACGAAACCAAACTGGCGGCGCCATTACTGTGACGTCACAAGTTGTACATCTGGATGTCAACAAACCCAAACAACATGGCAGATGATAGCGACAGCTCCGTTTCTAGCGGCAATATTAGCATCATTTTATCCGATTCAGAAACCTCTTTTGACGCAGAATATGATGAATCTAGCAGTTCACTTGGGCTGAGCTGAGCACATTTTCTGAATTGTGCCCCTCCCGTCACTCTGGTTAGGTTGGCATAGTAAAAAGTGCTCTTGGGGGCTTTAGAGTGCCGAGTTGATCTCGGCACATGAAGACATAACCACCTGCAACCTTTGGTTTAGGTTTTATAAGCATTTTTAATTTGATTGCTTAAATCGCATTTTCTCGACGAGCTGAGCACGTTTTCTGAATTGTGCCTCTCCCGTCACTGTGGTTAGGTTGGCATAGTAAAAAGAGTAGAGTGCCGAGTTGACCACTGCGCATGGAGAAATGAACATCTGCAGCGTTTGGTTTAGGTTTTAGGCGCATTTTTAATTTTATTTCTTAAATCGCATTTTTTCAACGAGCTGAGCACGTTTTCTGAATTGTGCCCCTCCCGTCACGCTTCGACATACTTTTCAAAGTCAAAGTCTCAAAGTCTCCTTTATTGTCAATTCCTCTGCATGTCAAGACACAAAGAGATCGAAATTACGTTTCTCACTATCCCAGGGTGACAAGACAGAGTTCACAACGCACATACAAGTAAACAACACAGGAAAATTAAAACAAGAAGATGAACAATAAGAGTGATAGCACGCTAGCCGCTCCCGATGCACAGCAGAGTCCGGAAAGATGACAGTCAACCAGGCCACTGTGAACACGAGCACACAGCAGGCACGCACTGTCCGGTTCGTGGATCCTATCAGGCGAACTCAACCCATCTTGTCGTCCCGCGAACGAACGTACGCCAGGATAACGGAAGGCACGGCTAGGCGAGCTGGGTTGGCCGCAAACCTGGCCCGACGTCTCCGCGCTGGCCCCTCTTCTCTTTTTGTTTACATTCACTGAAGCTAAACGCGTACAACTTGAGACGTCATGAGACGTCACTTCCGGCTGGCGGCTCGGTGCAGTCAAGCTCGTCTGTGCGGCAAATTTAAATTATATTTTTCAGAGCAACAGCTTCCTTTTCGTTGTTTCGAGCGTCAATTTATATTTATAAGCCCATAAGCTAACTAAAACCGATTTATACATATACCGGTGTCTCTAGCCCTTTAATGCTCAATTTGTGTTTTTTTTAGATTTTCTTTGGTGTGTAAGCACCCAGTACATTACATACAGTATTGTGACCAATGTCTGTCTGGTGTGTGAACCAAATGCGTCCCCAAAGAGGCCAAAGGTCATTTTGGCTGCTTGTATCCGGATCTTGTTCTTTCTGTCATGACCCATAGCTAGTGACCATAAGTGAGGGCTGGAACGTAGATCGACTGGTAAATCAAGAGCTTTGCCTGACAGCTCAGCTCCTTCTTCATCACGACAGACCAGTACAGAGTCCACATTACAGCAGACGCTTCACCAATCCGCCTGTCCATCTCACGTTCCATCCTGCCCTCGCTCATGAGCGAGACCCCAAGATACTTGAAGTCCTCCACTTGGGGCAGGACCTCATCACCAACCCGGAGAGAGCATCCCATCCTTTTCTGACCGAGGACCATGGTCTCAGATTTAGAGGTGCTGATTTTCATCCCGACCACCTCGCACTCAGCTGCAAACCACTCCAATGAGCCTTGATGATCACAGTTTGAAGAAACCAACCGCACCACATCATTTGCAAAAAGTATAGATGCGATCCTGAGGCTGCAAACCCAGACCCCTTTAACGCCTAGGCTGCACCTAGAAATTCAGTCCGTAAAAGTTATTAACTTAATCGGTGACAAAGGGTAGCCTTGGCAAAGTCCAACCCTCACCGGAAATGAATATGACTTACTGCGGGAAATGTGGACCAACTCTGACATCGGTGATAAAGGAACCGACCAGGTCTTATCAGTGGGTTCGGTACCCCGTTCTCCTCCGAAGCACCCTCCACAGAACTTCCTGAGGGACACGGTCGAACGCCTTCTCTTAGTCCACAAAACACATGTGGACTAGTTGAGTGAACTCTCATGCACCCTTGAGAATCCTGCCATGGGTATATAGCTACCGTATTTTTCGCACCAAAAGGCGCACACTCATTGAATTTTGTTATTTTAGAAATTATTTCATATATAGGGCCAACCGGAGTAAAAGGCGCATAAAATAGAAGCTATACTGCAACAAACTGAGGTTGACTAGGGTTGCGGTATGCATCCACTAGCCAATAACCAATGAGCCCTCTGTAAACAATCGCGTTTCTCAAACTATCACCTACAAAATGATCAGAACTGACTAAAGTACGATCTAACGCATTGGTACTGCTTACCATGAGCCTCAGCAAAGTCTAAACAATTGCGTTTCTCAAACGATCTCCTATAAAATGATCGGAACTGACTAAAGTTCGATCTAACGCATTGGTACTGCTTACCTATGTTTCCCTTCCATATCGATCCGTAAATTTACTCTAAACATTAACAGAGCAGCCTATTTTGACGTAAAATAGCCTAGTGCGTATCACTATAGCATTAGCCACCCGCAAACTCCCATGAGCCTCAGCTCGCAGACTCCCATGAGCCTCAGCAAAGTGTAAACAATCGCGTTTTTGAGACGATTTTAGGTTTTTAGGTGTGCCCTATAGTCCAGAAAATACGGTAATCACTCTTCCACAGCCAGGATGAAAACTAGTGTTCCGCCTGAAACCGAGAGTCGAATTCCCGACAGACCCTCCTCTCCAGCACCCCTGAATAGACCTGAGAGCAAGGAGTGTGATTTTTCTGTAGTTGGAACACGCTCTCCTCTTTCTTAAAAAGGGTCTTCTTAAACCACCACCCCGGTCTGTTAATCCAGAGGCATGGTCCCCAATGTCCACACAATGTTGTACAGGTGTGTCAGCAAGGACAGTCCCACAACATCCAGAGCCTTTAAGAACTCCGGGCGGATCTCATCCACCACCTTGCCACCGAGGAGCTTTTTAACCACCTCTGTGACTTCAACCCCAGAGATGATAGAGCCCACCTCAGAGTCCCAAGGCTCTGCTTTCAAAATGGAAGGCGTGTCGGTGTAATTGACAAAGTCTTTTGAGGAGTATTTTCTCACCGATTTACAATGTCCCGAGTCGAGGTCAGCAGCACCCCGTCTCCACTATACACAGTATAGTGCACTGCTTCTCTCTCCTGAGACGTCAGACAGTGGACCAGAATTTCCTCCAAGTCATTTGGAAGTGATATTCCATGGCCTCACCGAACTCATCCCATGCCTGTGTTTTTGCCTCAGCAATCGCCAAAGCCGCATCCCACTTGGCCATCTGGTATCTGTCAGTATCGTCCGAATTCCCACAGGCCCAGAAGGCCCAATCGGACTTCTTCAGCTTGACGGTATCCCGTACCGCCGCCACACTCCAATACTACCAGAGATGCTAGCTGTTGAGCTTTGCATTCACGGCAGTGGCCAATTCCCTCTTTGGCCTGGAAAACGCATTATTTCCCAATAATATTTGGAAATTTGAAAACACATTTCTTCAGTCCACCTCAGATGATTTCCATCCCAGACCAGCGTTTCTGAGTGTAGTTGATGTGTGCTTTCTTTTTGCATAATAGAGTTTTACTTTGCATTTATAGATGTAGCGACGAACTACAGTGTATTGCTCATGCTGCTTGGGGAATCGATATTCTGGACTGTGACGAAAACCCTAAATTCCTTGCTGGGAATTTTTTTTTTAAACTGTTGGACTATTTTGCTCATGCAGTCCTTGACCCATCCTCTCTTGAGAACTATTGAGCCTTTTGCGGCTGCTTATTTTATACCAATTCATGTTAAAAATCAGCTTTTTTTTTTCTTAAGCCTTCTTTTTTTTGCCCTGTCCCAGCTTTTTTTTCCAAAATGAGACAATATTTGCACGAAATAAGTTAATTAGTTTGAACAATAATTATCTTGTCTTTGCAATGTAATGAAGTTGAGTATCGAATATCTTACCACCGGAATCTCGTACCGTGTCTCACTTTATGTTTATTAGCTTTTTTGTTTGTTAGCGATTCAGTCAGTCTTCAAAATCATGAATGGACTCAAGTGGATTACCGTATTTTCCGGACGATAAGTCACTCCGGAGTACAAGTCACACCAGCCATAAAATGCATAATAAAGATGAAAAAAAACCATATATAAGTCGCACCGGAGTACAAGTCGCATTTTTGGGAGAACTTTATTTAACAAAATCCAACACCAAGAACAGACATGAATAGGCAACAACAGGCTAAACGATACGGTATGCTAACATTACATAAACAAAAACAGGGGACTAAGAACGTGCCTGACGTAACGTCCATCCATCCATCCATCCATCCATCCATCCATCCATCCATCCATCCATCCATCCATCCATCCATCCATCCGTCCGTCCGTCCGTCCGTCCGTCCATCCGTCCATCCATTTTCTATACTGCTTGTCCCCACGGGGGTCACGGGCGTGCTGGAGCCAAGCCCAGCAGTCATCGGGCAGTCGAGGGGGGACACCCTGGACCGGTTGCCAGCCAATCGCACACAGAGAAGAACAACCATCCGCACTCGCACTCACACCTAGGGGCAATTTGGAGTCCTCAATCGGCCTACCAAGCATGTTTTTGCGATGTGGGAGGAAACTGGAGTGTCCGGAGAAAACTCACACGGGCACTGGAAGAACATGCAAACTCCACGCAGGGAGGGCCGGAGGTGGAATCAAACCCGCACCCTCCTAACTGTGAGGTGGACGTGCTAACCAGTGTCCCATCGACGTAACATATTAACAGTTATTCAACAACTATAACATAAATAACAAGTTTATCGAACCATCCGTGTCACTCCAAATCATTAAATCCATCGAAATCTTCGTCCTCTGTGTCACTTGTAAACAACTCCGCTGACTCCGGAAGTAGATGCTGCGTTGACGTCCGACTCATCATCAGTTGCAGTTCCAATTATTCCACAGGCCTATATAACTATATATAAACTGTATATCAAATAACTATAGCATAAATAACAAGTTTATCGAACCATCCGTGTCATTCCAAATCATTAAATCCATCGAAATCTTCGTCCTTTGTGTTGTCATGAAGTGAATGGAGCTGAGCGACCAAATACGTACAGCTTGGACCAGGGTTTATTGAAAGAACTCAAAAGACAAACTATAGATGCTCGACTAGGGACGTGAATAACTGAACAGAACTGGAAAAGACAGGAACCAAAAGAAACAAGAAGACATGAGACGAGAACAATCCGACGTGGAGTGACACGCAGACAGTACTTAAACATAAGACAGGTAACGAGAGGCAGGTGACGGCAATCACATAGATTGTGAGCTGACACAGGAGGGGCGGGGCGACGCGAACAGAAACCATGGCAACATTAAAATAAGGAAACGAACAGAGACGGATCGTGACACGTGTCACTTATAAACAACTCAGCTGACTCCGGAAGTGTAAGCGGCGCTGATGTCAGACTCATCATCAGTTGCAGTTCCAATTATTCCACAGGCCGAGAGCGCCCTCATGCAGTTTAGGGTGAAGATAACGTGACGTGATAAGTAAGTAATGTGTTAATGATCAAGTAATAATGTGTTAATGATTTTAATCATTTCACATATAAGTCGCTCCTGAGTCGCACCCATGGCCAAACTATGAAAAAACTGCGACTTTTAGTCCGGAAAATACGGTGCTAACATACAGTAGATGTGTGTGAGTCAAGAGCAGCATACTGCACTCACACTTTCCGATGACAATGGTTGTAGTCCAAACAAGAAACTATGGCTCTTCTCAGTTTTGAACCAATTTGAAAGGACACACTCACACAGGAACCTCTGTCGGCCACTGTTGACGCCCAGGCACATGCCACACAACTACGCCCCACTTCTACAAAGTACATATTTCACACACAGACACTATCATACATGCAGTATACTGTTAAGGTCTCAACGTACGTATATTTGAGATTTTTACTTCAACTGGGCGGGTCTTGAATGTGTCCCCCAAGACGAACGATGGTTTAGGGTTGAATATTTAATAAAAACTAGCAAATGTACCTGACCCAAATAGGTCACGATCCATTTTCAGTGTCAGCACTCTATTAAGCAAAAAGCACACCTTTTTTAGTTTCTCAATGATCAATGAATGGTTTATTTCCAAGGATTGAGATTGTTTGGTCAAATTTTGCATCAATTACAAACCGGATTCAGTTGAAGTTAGGAAATTGTGTAAAATGTAAATAAATCCAAAATACAACGATTTGAAAATTCATCTCAAACCCTATTCAATTGAATACACTAGAAAGAGAACATAATGTTCAAACTGATAAACTTAATTGTTTTTTGCCAAATAATAATTACCTTCAAATTTCATGGCTGCAACACTTCCAGTATAGGTTGGGAAAGGAGGCAAAAAAGACAGAGAAAGCTGAGAAAAGCTCATCAAACACCTATTGGGAACATCCCACATGTGATCAGGCTAATTGGGTACCATGATTGGGTATAAAAGGAGTCTCCCCAAACATGCTCAGTCATTCACAAGCAAGGATGGAGCGAGGTTCACCACTTTGTCCACATCTGCGTGAGAAAATAGTTGAACAATTTAAGAACAGCATTTCTCAAAGCAAAATTGCAAGGAATTTAGAGTTTTCAACATCTACGGTCCATAATATCATCAAAAGGTCAGAGAATCTGGTGAAATCACTGCACGTAAGCGCCACGTAACCAAGACTGAATGACCGTGACCTTCGATCCCTCAGACGGCACTGCCTTAAAAACTGACATGAATGTGTAAAGGATATCACAAAATGGGCTCAGGAAAACTTCAGAAAACCACTGTCAGTAAATACAGTTCATCACTACATCAGTAAGTGCGGATTAAAACTCTACCATGCAAAGCCAAAGCCGTTTATGAACAACATCCAGAAACACTGCCGGGTTCTCTGGGCCCGAGCTCATGTAAAATGGACTGATGCACAATGAAAAAGTGTTTTGTGGTCTGATGAGTCCAATTTTGAAATTGTTTTTTGGAAACACTGGACGTTGGGTCCTCCGGACCAAAGAGGAAGCGGACCATGCAGACTGTTATCAACGCAAAGTTCAAAAGCAAACATCTGTGATGGTATGGGGGTGCATTAGTTCCCATGGCATAGGTGACTTACATTTCTGTGAAGGCAACATAAATGCTGAAAAGTACATACAGATTTTGGAGCAACGTTTGCTGCCGTCCAAGCGACGTCTTTTGCATGGACGCCGCTGCTTATTTCAGCAAGATAATGCCAAGCCACATTCTGCACGTGTTACAACAGCGTGGCTTCGAAGTAAAAGAGTCCAGGTTCTCCCCTGGCCCGCTTGCAGTCCAGACCTGTCTCCCATTGAAAATGTGTGGCGCATTATGAAACGTAACATACGACAGGGAAGACCCCGACGGTTGAACAACTGAAGCGGTTCATTAAGCAACAATGGGAAAGAATTCCACATGAGAAGCGAAGAGAATTAGTCTCTTCTCTTCCAAAACGTTTATTGCGTGTTATTAAAAGGATGATGTAAAGAAGTGGTAAACATGCCCTTTCCCAACTTCTGCTGCACGTGTTGCAGCCATGAAATTCTAAGTTAATTATTATTTGAAATATAAAATAAAGTTTATGAGTTTGAGCATTAAATATGTTGTCTTTGTTGTGTATTCAATTGAATATAGGTTGACAAGGATTTTCAAATCATTGTATTTTGTTTTTATTTACATTTTACACAATTCCCCAACTTCAATCAAATCCGGTTTGTATTTTGTGGAGGTTATGGAATATCGTCTATGACAGTTTTCTTGTCCAAAATCATTGAGTCGTGAATCACACTATGCTCTGCGAACCAAAGAAAAACGTCTTTTGTTGCCTTTGTTTGCTCCTCCCACAGATACATATGCACGTACACGTCATTTCATGGCGGAGCTCCTTGTTCATGCAAGACTGAAAGTCCTCTTTGTCTACAATTCTTCTGGTATTTTGTTGAGTGGGTGAATGCTTGGCGATGGCACTGTGCTCGTTTGTAGTCATCTGAATATCAGTAATTAGAAAAGCAACCATTTGCACACATGAATTACACCCATCAAAGGACATACTCACGCAGGGAGTGCTTATTACTGCGTATGCAAACCTTGACTAATCGATTGGCAACTGGTATGTGAAACAATCGTATTTTTTAATAGTATTTTTCTGCTATTTACAATATTGATTAAAATGATTAACTATCACTTGTAAGACACTTGCACTCCCATTTTGGCTGTAAATTGAATTTATTGGTCAAAGTAGTTTCATAAGGAAACTGAGCTGGCAGCAATGGTGTTATTAACACTTAAACATTAATTTTACATTTTACATTAATTCTTATGGAGAGAAAACGCTCCTACTTATGAACTTTTTGATCTATAAACCCGATCACGGAACAAATGAAGTTTGTAAGTAGAAGTTTCACTGAACTTACAATTGACCAACGACCGTCAAAAAGGTTAGACGCCGACAAAATATCTTTTATCTATAAAAACGCACGCACACACAATTGACCAAATTTTGTTGATCCGTTTTTTGGCCTTCGTCATTTGCCTAGGCCAGACCTGGGCAAAATACGGCCCGCGGGCCACATCGGCCCTTTGTGCGTCCCTGTCCGGCCCGCATGAGGCCAATCGTAAATTATATTTGATTACAACTTAATTAAAAAAAAAAAAAAAAAAACAGTGTCGTGCGTGCAATACAACTGTTTTGCTTTTATTTTGAAAGGCGTCGCACTTCCGTGTAGCGTACGTGTATGTGAGCTGTGCGTGAAGGTGAACAGTGCGAAGTAATGCTGCCCTCGAAATGTGTGCTGACCCTCAGAAAAGAAAAGTTGACAAGGAGTGCCGTGTTTTCAACAAGACATGGACTGCCAAGTATTTCTTTACAGAAATGAAAGGTAAAGCCGTGTGCCTGATTTGTGGTACACAGGTCGCTGTGTTTAAAGAATATAATTTGAGTCGTCACTACACGACCAAGCATGAGAAAAAATACATGTCTGATAAACAGCGCGCAACAGAGGCTGATGCATTACTAGCAAAACTGCAAGCCCAACAAGGACTTATGTTCAAACTTCACACCCAGAGATGCAGCGGCTTTGTCATTTGAGGAAAAGTTAAAGAAGTTAAGAATAAATTGTACTGATGAATGACTGTTTTTTTATTTGACCTATACACCACAATTTCACATAGCTTAATATAAATATAAACAGAATAATTGTATTCTTCTAATTACCAGTACCAGCTATTTAAAATAAATAATTTAGTGCATTTTACAATGGAAGAAAATTGAGCAGGTTTAAGTTATCATAGGTGTGGCCCTCTGACACAACTCAGGTTTTTCATGTGGCCCCTTGTAAAAATTAAAACATTAGCATTTGTTTTTATATTCTCACTCTTGTAATGTAACTTTTATCCCCCTCAGACAGAGATCGACAAGGTCCACTCGGTGCGGATGGGAGTCGGGAATGGGCTGCGTCAGGATGTCTGGCAGGAGTTCCATAGACGCTTTGGAAACATAAAAATGTGCGAGGTGTATGGCTCCACTGAGGGAAATCTGTGTTTCATGAATTACATGGGCAAGATTGGCACAGTGGGGCGTTCCAACTTCATCTACAGGGTGAGCTGAAGTCGAACCCACACCCTCTGACTTGTGAGGCGGACATGCTAACCAGTGCTCCACAGTGCCGCCTGAAAACCATAAAATACATCTTTACATGCAGTATATTGCCCTTTCACAACCTCTTCCCTTAAAGCGCCTTACAAACACATATAATTATGGAAGTGGCGAGTGTGTCTTGCTGGTCCGCTATTCATTTTAAAGACAGATATTAGTACTGGCAACTTCCTATCATTTGTTACCAATCCTGGATGTTTCAAGAGAAGAGAGACCAAAATGAGGACGAAGACACAGTGGGAACAGGAAGGTCACATAGGCAATCACATAACACAGACTGTAATCTATATTCATTGTTTTCACATCGCAATTTCACTCACCCAGATGAAAGTCAAGCCTGTAAATCGCCGCAACAATTCTTCATACTTAGCATTACGGTAGCATGCCGGCAACTACCAACTTCAGAATAAAAGATGGCCCTCAGAGCATTGGCAGCATGTGACTGTAATACGTACATGGTATAACCAATTGTGGCTGCAACCTTGACTTTGACTTATTTTGTGCCTGAAAATACAGAAAGCATAGTGTTAACTCAACCTTGTTAGTAGTGCTGAAAAGACCAAGCTAATGATATTTTCAAATGTCAAAAGGAAGACGATAACCCAAATGTTCTTACTTTTAGACATACACTACCATTCAAAAGTTTGGGGTCACTTAGAAATGTCCTTATTTTAAAATAAAATCATTATTTTTTTTCAATTTCAATAAGATTAAACTAATGAGGAATACACTCTATACATGTGGTAAATTACTATTCTAGCTGCAAACATCTGGTTTTAAATGCAATATCTATTACATAGGTGTATAAAGGCCCATTTTCAGCAACCATCCCTCCAGTGTTCTAATAGTCCATTGTGTTTGATGATTGTGTTAGAAGGCTATTGCATGATTAGAAAACCCTTGAAAACCTTCATGCAATTATGTTATTCAGCAATTGTATCCAAACCCAGTCCTCGAGGGCTACTGTTCTGCATGTTTTAGATGTCTCCCTCCTCCAACACACCTGATTCAAATGATCAGACCCACAGATATTGAGACTGGATTTTTTACTGAATTTTACTGTCTAATGAAATATAACTTTGTTGTGTAGCTCCTGCTCAAATATGATCTGGTAAAGTATGACATGATGAAAGATGAGCCAATGAAAGATCAGTATGGTTTCTGTCAGCGAGTAAAAAAAGGTAAGATTTTTTCCACTCACTGAAGTAGTTTTCATCTAAAGTGCCTTAGTAATGATCTGAACTTTACTGCCATTTCTCAGGTGAGACAGGGCTTTTGCTATCTAAAGTAAGTGCCGTAACCCCTTTCTTTGGGTACGCCGGAAGCAAGCAGCTGACTGAAAAGAAGTTGATAAGGAACGTGTTTGTCAAGGGAGATGCCTACTTTAACACAGGTGACCTGATGGCTGAAGATAGTGATGGTTTCATCTCTTTCAAAGACAGAGTTGGAGATACCTACAGGTACAATTGTATATGATTTCATTGAATCATCAAGTCAAAGGCAGGGTATGCAACTGTTTTTCCAAATGTTTTTTCCACTTAGTTACAATTGGGTATTTGTATAGAATAGTGAGAATTAAAATAATTTTGTTTTAATTGCAGTGTTGTTAACTTTGGCTAATTTTGTTTTCCTGGATTCAGGTGGAAAGGTGAAAATGTAGCAACAACAGAGGTGGCAGAAAGCCTTGGGTCAGTTGATTTTATCCAAGAAGTCAATGTGTATGGTGTGGAAATACCAGGTATAGTATGTTTCTTTATAGAGCAATTACCTAAAATGTCTCAATGTCAGCCCCTACCACATTCCTAAAAAGGTATTTACAATGAATTTACAAAGAATGATGTAAGGGTCAGTCCAACAGAGATTTTTTCATACCTTGGTGCTGATATTTGCTGGGAAAAACACTGATAATAAAATAATATAACTTCCTTTTACATTGGAAATTGTACGTTTATGCATATATTTTAATTTCCCAACCGGGGAGTCGCTGATGGTGAAGAGGTACACTTGCCTGGCTTGTGTGCTGACACTGTGAGTTCGATTCCCGCATATTACGGTGTGAATGTGTGTGTGAGACACACGCACGCACACACACACACACACACACACACACACACACACACACACACACACACACACACACACACACACACACACACACACATAAACATACACATGCACATACACACACACACACAAAATCCCAACCTCTTATCCTCATGAGGGTGGCAGGCATACTAGAGCCTATCCCAACAGTCATTGATGAGTAGGCAGGGTACACCCTCATCCACACTCACACCTATGAACAATTTGGAGTGCTCAATCGGCCTACCATTCATGTCTTTGGAATGTGAGAAGGAACCGGAGCTATTTATGCATACCGTATTTTTCAGAATAAATGTCGCTCCGGAATATACAGAACTGTCTCAGAAAATTTTAATATTGTGATAAAGTTCTTTATTTTCTGTAATGCAATTAAATAAACAAAAATGTCATGCATTCTGGATTCATTACAAATCAACTGAAATATTGCAAGACCTTTATTATTTTAATATTGCTGATTATGGCTTACAGCTTAAGAAAACTCAAATATCCTATCTCAAAATATTACAATATTTCCTCAGACCAAGTAAAGAAAAAAGATTTATAACAGCAAAACAAAATCAAACATTTGAAAATGTCCATTGATGCACTCAGTACTTGGTTGGGAATCCTTTTGCACGGATTACTGCTTCAATGCGGCATACCATTGAGGCAATCAGCCTTGGGCATTGTGGTGTTATGGATGCCCAGGATCCTTCAATAGTAGCCTTTAGCTCATTTGCATTGTTGGGTCTGGTGCCTTTCAGCTTCTTCTTCACAATACCCCACAAGTTCTCTATGGGGTTCAGGTCAGGCCAATCAAGGACAGTAATGCCATGGTCAGTACACCATTTACTGGTGGTTTTGGCACTGTGGGCAGGTGCTAGATCATGCTGGAAAATGAAATCATCATTATAGAGCTTTTCAGTAGATGGAAGCATGTAGTGCTCTAAATTCTGCATTTACTCTGGACTTGATGAAACACAGTGGACCAACACCAGCAGCTGACATGGCTCCCCAAACCATTGCTGACTGTGGGAACTTCACACTGGATTTCAAGCAACTTGGATTTTACTTTTCTCCAGCCTTTTCTTCAGACTCTGGCCCCTTGACTTCCAAATGAAATACAAAACTTGCTTTCGTCTGAAAAGAGGACTTTGGACCACTCTGCAACTGTCCAGTGCTTCTTTTCCATAGCCCAAGTCAGACGCTTCTTCCGTTTTCTTGAGTTCAGAAGTGGCTTGACCATGGGAATATGGCTATTGTAGCCCATTTCCTGGACACGTCTGTGAACAGTGACTTTTGATACTTGAACTCCAGCTTCAGTCCACTGTCTTTGAAGCTCCCCCAAATTCTGGAAGCGACTCTTCTTCACAATGCTGTTAAGGCTGCGGTCATCTCTCTTGGTTGTGCAGCATTTCCTGCCACATTTCCCCCTTCCAACAGACCTTTTGTGGATGTGCTTTGAAACTGCACTCTGTGAACAGCTTGCTCTTTGAGAAATTTCTTTTTGTGTCTTACCCTCCTGATGGAGGGTGTCAATGATGGTCCTCTGGACAGCAGTCAGATCAGCAGTCTTCCCCATACTTGTGATTTAGTTTACTGAACCAAGCTGTGTGTTTTTCAAGGCTCAGGAAACCCTTGCAGGTGTTTCGAGTTAATTAGACAATTCAAGTGATTAGTTGAATACCCTACTTAGTAGATGTCAAAGTCATCTTTTTTTGCGGGCCGCATTGTAGTTCTTTCGGAGGGCCATTATGACTGTCAACCCAAATAAATGTATGAGCACCTCATATTATATACAATAAAAACTACAAAACAAACAACTCGTTTTCAAATCAGACGAGTAAAAACTAGTCAAATATTTAAAAATATATATATTACAAGAGAAGACAATTTGCAACTGTAGTAATGACACACAAATTTGATGCACAATTTGTCTCTCCGCGGGCCACATAAAATGATGTAGCGGGCCGTATCTGGCCCCCGGGCCTTGAGTTTGACACCTGTGCCCTACTAGTTTATTTTTTCATGATCTTCTAATATTTTGAGATAGGATAATTGAGTTTTCTTGAGCTGTATGCCATAATCAGCAATATTAAATTGTAATGAATCCAGAATGAATGACTTTTTTTTTTTTAATTGCATTACAGAAAATAATGAACTTTATTACAATATTCTAATTTTCTGAGATAGTCTTGTACTTTATATATGGGCCTGTGGAATAATTGGAACCGCAATTGACGATGAGTCTGACATCAATGCCGCATGTACTTCTGGAGTCAGGAGCGGCGTTGTTTACACAGAAGATGAAGATTTCGATGGATTAATGAATTCAGTGTTGTAAATCTCACACCAAAAAAGCCCTTACCCTCTTACCATTTCCAAGTGTTCGCCGAGCCTGCAGATATGATCATATCTTAAAATGTTGGGCTCAAACTCACAAAACAGCAATGCTAAGGGATAAATCATTATTCAAGATTCTTTTAGTGGCCTTAATTTTAGTTCCATTTAAACATACTGTATAAGTGCCAATATTCAACTCGCTGGCATGTCATCTCTAAGTAATATGCAGCATTGATATGAATAAGAGTGATGGCTTCCTCTTCTGAAGGGACAGACAGAAGGCCATCGTCAACATAGAAATTCCTCTCAACAAACAGCCTCTATGCCTGCCGTACTCCATCTCTCCCTCTGCAGCAGCTCTTCGAAGCCCATATGTGGCCACGGATGTTGATGGGCGATTTCCAAACACATGTACTCAATGAGGTCGTCATCCAGGCCATTATTGCGTTACTGCCACTGGCTCCCTCCTAAACCCCAGCAATACCCCGAGCAAACTGTTGTTCATATTTGGGCCCGTGAGGAGGACTTTATTGAGGTATTACTTACTGTCATGCTATATCACTGGTCGACGTAATATGCAGTACCTTATTACTTACTGCCACCCAGTGTTCAGAATGAGACACCACCATTAAATTAAACAGTGCTCGCTCGCTCGCTCGCTCTCTCTCTCTCTCTCTCTCTCTCTCTCTCTCTCTCTCTCTCTCTCTCTCTCTCTCTCTCTCTCTCTCTCTCTCTCTATATATATATATATATATATATATATATACTATGTATACTGTGTGTGTATATATATATATATATATATATATATATATATATATATATATATATATATATATATATATATATATATATATATATAGGCGGCTCGGTGGCGCACTGGGTAGCACGTCCGCCTCACAGTTAGGAGGGTGCGAGTTCGATTCCACCTCCGGCCCTCCCTGTGTGGAGTTTGCATGTTCTCCCCGGGCCCGCGTGGGTTTTCTCCAGGCGCTTTCCCCTCCCACATTCCAAAAACATGCTTGGTAGGCCGATTGAAGACTCCAAATTGTCCCTAGGTGTGAGTGTGAGTGCGGTGGTTGTCTGTCTCTGTGTGCCCTGCGATTGGCTGGCAACCAGTTCAGGGTGTCCCCCGCCTACTGCCCGATGACGGCTGGGATAGGCTCCAGCACGCCCGCGACCCCCGTGGGGACTAAGCGGTTCAGAAAATGGATGGATGGATGGATATATATATATATATATATACACACATACATACATACATACATACATACATACATACATATATATAAAAACTTTTCCTCACCCCCGTGGGTGGTCTCTTTTTCCCTTCAAGCTCGGGTCCTCTACCAGAGGCCTGGGAGCTTGAGGGTTCTATGCAGTATCTTTGCTGTTCCTAGTGCTGCACTTTTCTGGACTGAGATGTCAGATGTTTTTCCTGGGATCTGTTTCAGCCACTCCTCCAGTTTGGGGGTTACTGCCCCTAGTGCTCCAATGACCACAGGTACCACTGAAGTCTTCACTCTCCAGGCCTTCTCCAGCTCTCTCTGAGCCCTTGATATTTCTCAAGTTTCTCATGTTCCTTGTTCCTAATGTTACCATCATTTGGGATGGCTATGTCAACCACAACGGTTTTCCTCTGCTCTTTGTCCACCACCACAATGTCCGGTTGGTTCGCCATTACCATTCTGTCTGTCTGGATCTGGAAGTCCCAGAGGATCTTGGCTTGGTCATTCTCTACCACCTTTGGAGGTGTTTCCCACTTGGATCTTGGGACTTCCAGTCCATACTCTGCACAGATGTTCCTGTACACTATTCCAGCTACTTGGTTATGGCGCTCCATGTATGCTTTACCTGCCAGCATCTTACACCCTGCAGTTATGTGCTGGATTGTCTCAGGACCTTCTTTGCACAATCTACACCTGGGGTCTTGTCTGGTGTGGTAGATTTGGGCCTCTATTGCTCTGGTGCTCAAGGCCTGTTCTTGTGCAGCCAGGATCAGTGCCTCTGTGCTGTCCTTCAGACCAGCTCTTTCTAGCCATTGGTAGGTAGGATTTCTGGATATCAGCCACTTCAGCTATGTTTCGGTGGTACATCCCATGTAGGGGCTTGTCCTCCCATGATGGTCCCTCCAGCACCTCATCTTCCTTTGATGCCCATTGTCTGAGACATTCACTGAGCACGTGATCCGTTGGGGCCTTATCCCTGATGTACTTATGGATCTTGGATGTTTCATCTTGAATAGTGGCTCTCACGCTCGCTAGTCCTCGGCCTCCTTCTTTACGGCTAGTGTACAGTCTCAGGGTGCTGGACTTGGGATGGAACCCTCCATGCATGGTTAGGAGCTTCCGTGTCTTGATATCTGTGGTCTGTATATCTTCCTTTGGCCACCGTATGATTCCTGCAGGGTGTCTGATTACTGGTAGGGCATCGCTGTTAATGGCTAGGGACTTGTTCTTGCCGTTGAGCTGACTTCTTAGGACTTGCCTTACTTGATGGAGGTATTTGGCTGTGGCTGCTTTCCTTGTTTCCTTGTCAAGGTTGCCATTTGCCTGTGGAATTCCAAGGTATTTGTAGCTGTCCTCGATGTCTGCTATTGTTCCTTCTGGGAGTGAGACCCCCTCTGTGTGGATTACCTTTCCTCTTTTAGTCACCATGCGGCCACATTTCTCAAGTCCGAATGACATTCCGATGTCAGAGCTGTAGATCCTGGTAGTGTGGATCAGGGAGTCAATGTCCCGCTCGTTCTTAGCGTACAGCTTTATGTCATCCATGTAGAGGAGGTGGCTGATGGTGGCCCCGTTCCTGAGTTGGTATCCATAGCCCGTCTTGTTGATTATTTGGCTGAGGGGGTTCAGTCCTATACAGAACACCATTGGGGACAGAGCGTATCCTTGGTATATACCACATTTGATGGTCACGTGTGCAAGCGGCTTGCCATTGGCTTCAAGTGTGGTTTTCCACTGTTTCATCAAGTTGGCGATGAAGGTTCTCAGAGTCCCATTGATGTTGTACAGCCTCAAGCATTCAGTGATCCAAGTATGTGGCATTGAGTCATATGCTTTCTTGTAATCAATCCAGGCAGTGCTCAGGTTAGTACGTCTGGTTCTGCAGTCTTGGGTGACTGTTCTATCCACCAGGAGTTGATGTTTTGCTCCTCTGGTATTTTTACCAATCCCTTTCTGAGCAGTGCTCATGTATTGATCCATGTGCCCGCTGATCTTATCTGATATTATGCCCGACATCAGCTTCCATGTTGTGGAGAGGCAGGTGATTGGCCGGTAGTTGGATGGGACTGTACCCTTTGAAGGATCCTTCTGGATCAGGATCGTTCGCCCTTGGGTGAGCCATTCAGGGTGAGTCCCATCCCTTAGCAGCTGGTTCATTTGTGCTGCCAGGCGCTCATGGAGAGTTGTAAGTTTCTTGAGCCAGTAGCTGTGGATCATGTCAGGGCCTGGTGCTGTCCAGTTTTTCATTCCTGAGACTCTTCTCTGGATGTCTGCCACTGTGATGTTTACTGGGTTCTGTTCAGGGAGCTTGCTGTGGTCCTTTCTCAGAGCCACCAGCCACTGTGCATCCTTCTTATGTGATGCCTCCCGCTCCCATATATCCTTCCAGTACTGTTCAGTTTCCAGCCTTGGTGGGTCTGCTCTGCTATTATTCCCCTGCCACTGAGCGTACACTTTCGCTGGTTGTGTTGTGAACAACCTGTTTATTCGTCTGGCTTCATTCTCTCTTGTGTACCTCTTTAGGCGGCTGGCCAAGGCTTGGAGTCTTTGTTTGGCAGTTTCGAGTGCTTCAGGTATGGGCATATGGCTGTATTTCTTGGGAACTTGCTTTTTCATTGCACCTTTCTGGGCCTCAGTCATTTGGCTCACTTCTCTCCGTGCTATCTTGATTTTGGCCTCCAGCCTTCTCTTCCATGGTGGGCACTGTTGTGGTCGCATATGGTCATTCTTCTTGTAGCCAAGCATTTCTAGGATCACTGCTGCTGAGGTGTATATCAGCTCATTGGTTTCAGTGATGGTAGCCGTAGGAATTGTTGTCAGTGCTGCATTCACATCTTCTAGGAGACTTTCTGAGGGTACTTCACTTAGCCTCTGCAGTGTGTATCTAGGTTCCAAAGCATTCATTCTCACCGTGATCTTGTTCTTCAGGTCAGTTGCTGCCTCGTTCAGCTTGATTGTGCTTATTGGGGTTTCGTACCCAACCTCTGGACTTGTACATGGATTTAACTCGTCTCTGACCTGGTGCTCTGGTTGACCTTCGCTATGGCTTTTGTGTTGTATCTCATCAATCTCGAGCTGTGATAGCAGGTGCCGTTTATGGATATTGGAACATTGAGCTACTAGTTGCTTGGCCGATAGTGTTGACTGTGGGTATCGAAGTTGCCATTGTTCCCGCATTCTCCGCATGTAACCCCTCTCGCTCGGGTTGCTGGAGTAGTAGCATTCCAACGGACCCTTATTCTCGCATCTCGCCCATTTGTGTCTTGTTCCAGTAGCCCATTTTTCATCAGGGTGCTCTGGTTCCCCAGCACCTGACGCAGAGCTTGTTTGTCCGGGCGACGTCTTAGCCGGCATGTCTTTCGTTTCTTGTACTCTCATTACGTCTGAGGTAGGCGGTATCATTAAGGGTCTTGTGCCCCTGCCGGGAATCGAACCCGGGTCTCTGATTGTGACTTACTGATTGAGCTAGTCAGCCGTGTATATATATATATATGATCCTAGGAGCCATGTTGTCGGGGGCTTCATGCCCCTGGTAGGGTCACCCATGGCAAACGGGTCCTAGGTGAGGGGCCAGACAAAGCACGGCTCACAGAAGCCCCTTATGATGAGTGGTATAAATGGACTTAGTTTTCCTTCGCCCGGACGCGGGTCACCTGGGCCTCCCTCTGGAGCCAGGCCTGGAGGCGGGGCTCGAAGGCGAGCGTCTGGTGGCCGGGCCTTCGCCCATGGGGCCCGGCCGGGCATAGCCCGAAAAGGAAACGTGGGTCCCCCTTCCCATGGGCTCACCACCTGTGGGAGGGGCCAAAGGGGTCGGGTGCAATGTGTGCTGGGCGGCAGCCAAAGGCAGGGACCTTGGCGGTCTGATCCCCGGCTGCAGAAGCTGGCTCTTGGGACATGGAATGTCACCTCTCTGGCTGGAAAGGAGCCCGAGCTGGTGTGCGAGGCAGAAAAATTCCGACTAGATATAGTCGGACTAGCCTCCACGCACAGTTTGGGTTCCGGTACAAGCCCTCTCGAGAGGGGCTGGACTCTCTTCCACTCTGGAGTTGCCCACGGTGAGAGGCGTCGAGCAGGTGTGGGTATACTTATTGCCCCCCGGCTGGGCGCCTGCACATTGGGGTTCACCCCGGTGAACGAGAGGGTAGCCTCCCTCCGCCTTCGGGTGGGGGGACGGGTCCTGACTGTTGTTTGTGTCTATGCACCAAACAGCAGCTCAGAGTACCCACCCTTCTTGGGGTCCCTGGAGGAAGTGCTGGAGAGCGCTCCTTCTGGGGACTCCATCGTTCTACTGGGTGACTTCAATGCTCACGTGGGCAATGACAGTGAGACCTGGAAGGGCGTGATTGGGAGGAACGGCCCCCCCGATCTGAACCCGAGCGGTGTTCTATTGTTGGACTTCTGTGCTCGACATGGATTTTCAATAATGAACACCATGTTCAAGCATAAGGGTGTCCATGTGTGCACTTGGCACCAGGACACCCTAGGCCGCAGTTCGATGATCGACTTTGTAGTCGTGTCATCGGATTTGCGGCCGCATGTTTTGAACACTCGGGTGAAGAGAGGGGCGGAGCTGTCAACTGATCACCACCTGGTGGTGGGTTGGCTCCGATGGTGGGGGAAGATGCCGGTCCGACCTGGCAGACCCAAACGCTCTGTGAGGGTCTGCTGGGAACGTCTGGCAGAATCTCCTGTCAGGAAGAGTTTCAACTCCCACCTCCGGCAGAGCTTTTCCCACGTCCTGGGGGAGGCGGGGGACATTGAGTCTGAGTGGACCATGTTCCGCGCCTCCATTGTTGAGGCGGCCGACCGGAGCTGTGGCCGTAAGGTCGTTGGTGCCTGTCGTGGCGGCAATCCCCGAACCCGCTGGTGGACACCGGCGGTAAGGGATGCCGTCAAGCTGAAGAAGGAGTCCTATCGGGCCGTTTTGGCCTGCGGGACTCCGGAGGCAGCTGACAGGTACCGGATGGCCAAGCGGAACGCGGCTTCGGCGGTTGCTGAGGCAAAAACCCGGGCGTGGGAGGAGTTCGGTGAGGCCATGGAGAATGACTTTCGCACGGCTTCGAGGAAATTCTGGTCCACCATCCGGCGTCTCAGGAGGGGGAAGCAGTGCAACGTCAACACTGTTTACAGTGGGGATGGCGTGCTGCTGACCTCGACTCGGGACGTCGTGAGTCGGTGGGGAGAATACTTCGAAGACCTCCTCAATTCCACCTACACGCCTTCCATTGAGGAAGCAGGGCCTGGAGACTCTGAGGTGGATTCTCCAATCTCTGGGGTCGAAGTCACTGAGGTAGTTAAAAAACTCCTCGGTGGCAAGGCGTTCTTAAAGGCTCTGGATGTTGTAGGGCTGTCATCGCTGACACAACGTTGCGTGGACATCGGGGACAGTGCCTCTGGATTTGCAGACTGGGGTGGTGGTTCCCCTCTTTAAGAAGGGGGA
The DNA here is from genome assembly GCF_024217435.2 of Syngnathus scovelli. NCBI lineage: Eukaryota > Metazoa > Chordata > Actinopteri > Syngnathiformes > Syngnathidae > Syngnathus > Syngnathus scovelli. Next base: position 1,276,123 of record NC_090859.1, read on the forward strand.
CCGGAGGGTGTGTTCCAATTACAGGGGAATCACACTCCTCAGCCTCCCTGGTAAGGTCTATTCAGGGGTGCTGGAGAGGAGGGTCCGTCGGGAGGTCGAACCTCGGATTCAGGAGGAGCAGTGTGGCTTTCGTCCTGGCCGTGGAACAGTAGACCAGCTCTACACCCTCGGCAGGATCCTCGAGGGTGCATGGGAGTTCGCCCAACCAGTCCACATGTGTTTTGTGGACTTGGAGAAGGCGTTCGACCGTGTCCCTCGGGAGGTTCTGTGGAGGGTGCTTCGGGAGTACGGGGTGCCGAGCCAACTGATAAGGGCGGTTCGGTCCCTGTATCACCGATGCCAGAGTCTGGTCCGCATTTCCGGCAGTAAGTCGGATTCGTTCCCAGTGAGGGTTGGACTCCGCCAAGGCTGCCCTTTGTCACCGATTCTGTTCATAATTTTAATGGACAGAATTTCTAGGCGCAGCCGAGGCGTTGAGGGGGTCCGGTTTGGGGACCTCAGCATCGCGTCCCTGCTTTTTGCAGATGACGTGGTGCTGTTGGCTTCTTCAGGCCGTGATCTCCAGCTCTCGCTGGAACGGTTCGCAGCCGAGTGTGAAGCGGTCGGGATGAGGGTCAGCACCTCCAAATCCGAGTCCATGGTCCTCGATCGGAAAAGGGTGGAATGCCCTCTCCGGATCGGGGATGAGATCCTGCCCCAAGTGGAGGAGTTCAAGTATCTTGGAGTCTTGTTCACGAGTGAGGGGAGGATGGAGCGTGAGATCGACAGGCGGATCGGTGCAGCGTCGGCAGTAATGCGGACCCTGTACCGGTCCGTTGTGGTGAAGAGAGAGCTGAGCCAAAAGGCAAAGCTCTCAATTTACCGGTCGATTTACGCTCCTACCCTCACCTATGGTCACGAGCTATGGGTCATGACCGAAAGAACGAGATCTCGGATACAAGCGGCCGAAATGAGTTTTCTCCGCAGGATGTCCGGGCTCTCCCTTAGAGATAGGGTGAGAAGCTCGGTCATCCGGGAGAGACTCGGAGTAGAGTCGCTACTCCTCCACGTTGAGAGGAGCCAGATGAGGTGGCTCGGGCATCTTATCAGGATGCCTCCTGGACGCCTCCCTGGGGAGGTGTTCCGGGCATGTCCCACCGGTAGGAGACCCCGGGGACGACCCAGGACGCGCAGGAGAGACTATGTCTCTCAGCTGGCCTGGGAACGCCTTGGGATCCCCCGGGATGAGCTGGATGAAGTGGCTGGGGAGAGGGAAGTCTGGGAGTCCCTCCTAAAGCTGCTGCCCCCGCGACCCGACCCCGGATAAGCGGAAGAAGATGGATGGATGGATGGATGGATATAATATATAGGAGTGCTTATAGATAATAAATTAAGATGGAAACCACATATAATGTATATCAAATCCATCCATCCATTTTCTGAACCGCTTAGTCCCCACGGGGGTCGCGGGCGTGCTGGAGCCTATCCCAGCAGTCATCGGGCAGTAGGCGGGGGACACCCTGAACTGGTTGCCAGCCAATCGCAGGGCACACAGAGACAGACAACCAATCGCACTCGCACTCACACCTAGGGACAATTTGGAGTCTTCAATCGGCCTACCAAGCATGTTTTTGGAATGTGGGAGGAAACCGGAGTGCCCGGAGAAAACCCACGCGGGCCCAGGGAGAACATGCAAACTCCACACAGGGAGGGCCGGAGGTGGAATCGAACCCGCACCCTCCTAACTGTGAGGCGGACGTGCTACCCAGTGCGCCACCGAGCCGCCGTATATCAAATCAAAAATTTCAAAATCATTAGCAGCATTATATAAAGTAAAAGACCTTATAAATCAGTCGTCATTATATTCCTTGTACTGCTCCTTCATACTCCCATACATTATTTACTGTGTGGAGGCGTGGGGCAATACATACAAAACAAACACAGATCCAATCTTCATTCTTCAAAAAAAAGCAATACGACTTGTAAATAATGCTGATTACAGAGAACCATCAAACCCTCTCTTTATTAAACTGAACTCACTGAAATACAACGACCTAGTCGACTTTAAAACCATCTAACTCATGTACAAAATAAAAAATAATCAATTGCCAAACAGCTCGGCTCGGTGGCGCAGTGGGTAGCACGTCCGCCTCACAGTTAGGAGGTTGCGGGTTCGATTCCACCTCCGGCCCTCCATGTGTGGAGTTTGCATGTTCTCCCCGGGCCCGCGTGGGTTTCCTCCCACATTCCAAAAACATGCTTGGTAGGCCGATTGAAGACTCCAAATTGTCCCTAGGTGTGAGTGTGAGTGTGAATGGTTGTCTGTCTCTGTGTGCCCTGCGATTGGCTGGCAACCGGTTCAGGGTGTCCCCCGCCTACTGCCCGATGATAGGCTCCAGCACGCCCGCGACCCCCGTGGGGACTAAGCGGTTCAGAAAATGGATGGATGGATGGATTGCCAAACAGTATCCAGAGGTTGTTTGAGTGGAGGGAAAGTACCTATTATTTAAGAGGAACACTTGTGTTTAAAAGAGATTTGGTGAGAACAAACTTAAAGTTACATTGTATAACAGTTTGTCACGGATCGGATGGAAATGGAGCAGGACAACCAAGTGCAGCTTGGACCAGGGTTTATTGAAGAACGCAAACTAACAGACTCGGCAACTGACATGACTTAACAAAACCTAACAACGAGACTGACCAAAAAAGACGTGAAACAAAAAGACAGGGTGACATTACCAATGACAGGCACAGGAACCAAAACGACATTATGACATGAACACACAACAATGATCCAACGGGGAGTGAGGGGCACACAGGACTTATATACACGACAGGTAACAAGAGGCAGGTGGGAATAATCAAACTCATCATGGGCACACAGGAAGGGAGGGGCAAGCACACAGACAGAAACCAAGACAACCGACACTTAGTGGAACAGCTGGGGCTAAGGCGTGACACAGTTAAAGGTGTGGAATTATGGAACACCAGCAGTGAAGAATTAAAGAACTGTAGTACCTTACCTAAGTTTAAAAAAATGTATAAGGACAAAATATTGATGAGATACCGTAGTATGCTGTGAAGTTGTTTGAGTTGCTTTTGTATTTATTTTAACAATTTTCTTTATTTTTTTTCTTTAAATATATTTGACTATGGTCAAATCTGGACAGAATTAAAGAGAAACACCTACAAGGGATAGAGTTAGATAAGCTTAGGCTTCCTTCTACTCCGTTTTGAACAAACATGAATTTACGAGAAAGGGAAAATTATATTGCAATATAATTTTTTTCTTTTTTTATTTTCTATTGTACAATGAAGTTATCTGTATTTTTTTACTTTTTTCCCTTGTATTTCTTTAATGTTCGAAATAAACAAACAAAAAAAACAAAAACAAAAAAACTAACAACACCTGGGTGCATCACATGATGCTCCATCGATGCGACATGTTACCGTCGCACATCACATGTTGCGCACGTCATGTTATCGCGATCATGTTGTTCGAGCGCACTCCCCGATAACGTAATTGTGTGAGGATATTGTAGCGGAGTGACGAGTGTAATTGTATCATAGTTTTTGGAGAAAAACAATTTAAAAGGGACATTCGACGTGCTGTCAAATCCGTCATATTGTAACGCCCCTCAGTGCGTTAAGGATGTTCAGACGGTTTGATCGCCGCTTTTATAATAACAAAAAAGGCAACAGAAAAACACGTTCAAACAGGAGTTGCTGGTGGCCACAACTCGCGCCCATGCGCTCCACACACCAACTGATTGCCAAGCTAAGCAGCCCACACAACCCACCAGCATGACGTCACTTCTCACTCCTGGCCCCGGCCTCGGCCTCACACGTCCTGAAACAACAGCAAAGAATACAGGACATTACAATATTTAAACTTGCGCAATGACGTCGACATGCGGTCGCAGAGGAAAACGTAAGTTTTGGGGGTAATTTTTAGCAGCATGGGCGATAACTAGAGGTATCAATGTTTTTTATTTATGTCATCGCTAACACACACTAGGCGATTATTTGAATATGGGCGATAATTTGAATAAATACGGCATATAAGTTATTCATCTATTTAAAAATTCAAAATGTGCAATGTTTGTATTTTTCAATGTATTTATACTGTGTTTATAGGGCATGAGGGAAGAGCTGGAATGGCTGCCATGATTGTAAAACCAGGCTTCATGTTTGACGGGAACACACTTTTTAAACATGTGGTGATGGAGCTACCCACGTATGCTCGACCCGTCTTCTTAAGACTTCAGGTAAGGAACCGAGTAACTTGCATTGTAACACCATCAAAGGTACCCCTGTGAAATAGTTGCTGTTTTCCATGCTGTCACTTATTTGTTTTCTTCTTCACTGTTTTTACTGTGCTACATATAAATATACATTTAGTAAATACCATATTGGCCCGAATATAAGACGACCCTGATTATAAGACGACCCCCTCTTTTTCAAGACTCAAGTTTGAAAAAAGATTTTTGAACACCAAATTTAATTTTTATACAGAAAATAACATTTGAAACAAATGATTATAACAATATATTTGAGAGAAAAAGCCTGTTATTTTTTCCTCATTCAAATCATGCAAAAACTGTCTATCACATCTCAATATCTGAACATTTAAGTATGTAAACTAAAGTGCAATCACATTTGTAAATGAATGGCTTCTGGTTTTTGAAATGTGATAAAACAACAAAATTGCAATAACTGCATTAACCATCAAAATGAAGTCTAACTAACTGTAGTCTTGAAACAAATCCGAACGAGGAAAAACATTGCAATAAAATAATGCAAACTGCTACCGCTATTGTTGGGGAGCCTGAGGACTGTATAGGGCACAGGTGTCAAACTCAAGGCCCGGGGGGCCAGATACGGCCCGCCACATCATTTTATGTGGCCCGCGAAGTATGAGTCTTTGGGTGTGTGAATGTGATTCTTGTATGAAGCGTGTGAAGGGTGTGTGTGTGTGTGTGTGTGTGTGTGTGTGTGTGTGTGTGTGTGTGTGTGTGTGTGTGTGTGTGTGTGTGGTTCTGCAACAGACAGAAATACAGCACGTAAGTCACCGCTCAACTTCCGACGTCACACAACACTAGTAGACGGCACACATTACATAACTAACTGCGCATAACGGTTCCGCTATACTATCCATCCATCCATTTTCTATACCGCTTGTCCCCACGGGGGGTCGCGGGCGTGCTGGAGCCTATCCCAGCAGTCATCGGGCAGTAGGCATGGGACACCCTGAACCGGTTGCCAGCCGATCGCAGGGCACACAAAGACAAACAACCATCCACATTCGCACTCACACCTAGGGGCAATTTGGAGTGCTCAATCAGCCTACCCTGCCCTAAAATCTACTCTCACTGCGTGTTCGGAATCATATACCATTTTGCACACCGCGCTGCGTGCTATTCATTGGAATTACACTGATTATTGTTTTATGTGTCTCCTCAGGTAGTGATGGAAATGACGAGCACCTTTAAACATCAGAAGTTCCAGCTGGTTCAGAATGGATATAATCCCTCAACAATATCAGATCCTCTTTATGTTTTGGATTATCAGCAGAACAGTTATGTTCCTTTAACAAAAATTGTCTACCAGAGTATCCTCTGTGGGGAACTCAAGCTATAGTACATGTGAGAGTAATGTCTGAGATTTATGTAAAATACTAAACTCTACTAAAAAATAAAATATTAAAACAGAGAGAGTATTTAATTAAAGTACTGATAGCATCTAAAAACTTACACATTCAATCTCGTGAGTCAGACTAACAAGGTGACTGTAATCATGACCATATCCACTTTACAGTGCATATTGGCTGTAAAGCCATGGCGAGCATGACAAGGTTTTTGAGACAGTTTGTGAAGATGGTCAGACAGAAGCTTAGTGCTGAACATACTCCTCTGCCTGATCAGCCTCTAGTACAGCGTGCCTTTCCTCAATACTTCCCCTTCTAGCACACTAAAGCATAAAAAGAAAATAACCCTGGTAAAGACTGGTAAAAGATCCTCGGTAAAGCCTGGTAAGAGATCTTCAGCAGGTTATTTCAGGTGTTAAAAGACCCTGTTTTCAGGAAATACAAATTCAAGGTATTTATCGGTCATATGCACAGTAAAAACAAAACTGTAGCATGGAGCAGTGAAATTCTTACCTTCTTAGTCTCCCTCTACTTACACAGAATATGATGAGTATAAAATTTAAAAAAGAGAAATTTAAAATCAGATGAATACTGCGATTTATTTTGATGAAGCATTTGGGGAGGGGGCTATACATTGTTCACTTCCTATTGCACACATTTTGTAATGTTCCAGTTTGCACGCATTCCTATTGGTTTAATAAAATCTAATGAAAATGAATTAAACGCTTGTTATTTTATTGCAAAAAACAAATTGAAAGTGATAAATGCTTAATGAGACAAATAAAAATGTGGAAAAAACTTATATCCCAAATATTGTTGAACTATGAATTTATAAAATTATGTGACAATGCTAAAAGCTAAGATTAGCCTGAATTGTGAAGAAAGGTTGTTTTTTTATGAAATGGTAATGGTGGGTTTTAGTGAAACAAATGTCATGGAGCAATGTAAGACACTGAATGCTGTTGGGAATGCTACGCCTCTCGTTTTTGTCTCTCCCAGAGTAAAATTTTAGAGCTTTTTCATGATAAATGCAACTCAAGGAGCCAAGGGTACCTCTACCAGAACAGGATGGATGAATGAAGATTGGCTGAGTTCCTTGATCCCCTGATGAAACACACCAACTGCCCCTATCCAGCCTGTTTGAGGTGTGTCCCTACTCACCTTATTCAAATGCTTAGGTCATCGGGTGTTGTTGTAGGCATGCATCTAAAACAGGCTGGATAGCAACTCTCGACTTGGGCAGGCCTGACCACAAATCCCCACTTTTAATGGATGTTTCAAAGGGGATTAAAAAGAGACAAAGGCCATGACGATCCATTTTTCACTAACAAGCTCAATTAGTGGATTTTTGATCAGGGAAATGAAAACAATTCAATCCTATCCCATTAGTTTATTTTTGGAGGAATAGCAAAATAACTAATATACCCTGCACCGCTAAACGTCAGCTCGGACGATGATGGTGATTCAGGCTCCCAAGGCCGCAGGGAGAGCCACAAGCCTTCCCATCCATCCTGCCCTTCCAGTCGGCGCCTCAACATGTACATGTCAGGCTCACAAAGGCATCAGGACACACAAAGGCACGCCACAGTCAGGACCGGCCCAACTCAGCCGCCCCTCCCATCCAGTCTGCGCCGCCCGGAGCCTGTCTCCTGCACCTCAGCGCGTGATCCCTGGGAGAGATTCACTCCCTCGTCCTTGTCGGATCCTGACTGTGTACCTTGCCCCTCTGCTTCACCAGCTCTGCCTCCTGTGAGAGATCCGCGTTCTTGACCACCGGTGTGCCTCGCCCCTCCTCCCACACATAACAATAACAAACATTTGTGAAAATCACACATATATTCATGGATCTGAAAAACACGTGACAATTACAAGTACATTTGTGGATCTGGAAAACACGTGAAGACCGCAGATGTGTTTGTGTGAATAAGTTTGACACAAATCCCTCCCTATATCAGACAATTTAGGATACAACATAATCAATAGAATGGACCTTTTCAATCTAGACCGAGAAACATCCATAGTCTAAAAGAGAATACAGTATGCTTAAACAAATACAATGGTCAGAAACCACTTGTGGCCTATAAGCCTACATAAATCCACAAGTGTCCGAGTTCCACTGTGAAATGTTCAATGATAAATGTGTGCATTATATTTTTTAACATTTCCATATTGTATTGAATTCACATTGAAAAAATAAATGCTTGAAGCAAAAATGATGTGTGTATTTTTCAGGCAGACTCCATATGTTACCAGTTGATATAGATATTTTGCCATTAGCCCTTTTTATTTTTACCACAAATATTTAGTGTAAATACGGCTATTGTCTGTTTGTGAAAAGGGAGGCCGGGTCAGTTGTCAGACTTAAACTTACATTTCCAATACTTTGTCATTTGAGACAGTTTGGTGAGTTTGTTTGTGGTTTGTATTCCAGAAAATTAATTAATCCTCAGTGTTTGTTACAATGTTTTCTGTGTGTGTAACTGTAGCATGGAGCAGTGAAATTCATACCTTCTTAGTCTCCCTCTACTTACAAAGAATATGATGAATATAAAATTTAAAAAAGAGAAATTTAAAATCAGATGAATACTGCCATTTGTTTTGATGAATCATTTGGGGAGAGGCTATACATTGTTTACTTTCTATTGCACACATTTTGTAACGTTCCAGTTTGCACGCATTCCTATTGGTTTAATAAAACACTTGTTATTTTATCACAAAAAACTAATTGAAAGTGATAAATACTTAACGAGACAAATGAAAATGTGGAAAAAACTTATATCCCAAATATTGTTGAATTATGAATTTATAAAATTATGTGACAATGCTAAAAGCTAAAGATTAGCCTGAATTGTGAAGAAAGGTTGTTTTTTTTATGAAATGATAGTGGTGGGTTTTAGTGAAACAAATGTCATGGAGCAATGTAAGACACTGAATGCTGTTGGGAATGCTACGCCTCTCCTGTTTGTCTCTCCCAGAGTAAAGTTTTAGAGCTTTTTCATGATAAATGCAACTCAAGGAGCCAAGGGTACCTCCACCAGAACAGGATGGATGAATGAAGATTGGCTGAGTTCCTTGATCACCTGATGAAACACACCAACTGCCCCTATCCAGCCTGTTTGAGGTGTGTCCCTACTCACCTTATTCAAATGCTCAAGTCATCGGGTGTCATCGGGTGAATGGGGTGAAAGTCCTGCCTAGCTACAAAAACAGATGTGCTCAAACCTCATTGAATAAAGTACATAAGCAGACAAGTATATTCACATATTAAATCAATAAAAGAAACATTTTAAGCATATAATTATACCTACACACCAAATCAATAAAGAAGACATAACTAGACATTTTTGATAAGTGGTAATGAGAAAGGTTTTTATAAACTTTATGATCTGATATATATTTCTGAGCACTTTGAAATAACAAATGTCTTTTGATATATTGCCTAAATAGCTTAATGACCCTTAAGGAACTGTGTAATGCATGCCTGATGTTTTTCTCTAAATCATGGACACGGCCAGAGTCGTCTTGACCATTCACTACTTGATTGTATCTTATGTTTTGACTAATGTTAGACGCCAGTTTTTGATTACTACTGAACGCTCTGCACAGAGGGAAATATTTTGCCTAACAAAGAAAAGATACGGTTGGAAGCATGATTAAACTAAGAATATAATGACGTAAGCAAAGACATGAAGTATCAAAAGAACAAACTTTACATAGTCAGGGAACAGCAATAGATTAATGATGTCACAGCCAAAAGCTAACAATTTCGTACAAAATGACAAAATTGAAAGAATGAGGTACGACAGTGTATGTCCAAGATTGGAGAAGAATGTTCACAGGAAGGTCACGTGGAGATAAAACCAGCAGGTGCCAGAGGGAACCAGCCAAGGACTCGGCCAAAGATGATCGCCAAGGCCAAAAGACGGGATAGAAGACAACAGACCCCACACACACCGAATCGCCCATAACCAGCACCCACTCCCATGGCGAACTTGCCCCACCCCAAAGACTCATCACCCATCAAGCTCAGCCCACAATGTGCAACTGAATATAAGCTGATCAAGGAACCTTGAACATTGCCTTTTCTGAATGGAGACTTTCTGGTCTTGAAAGGCCCAACGCTGTATTGTACGTTCCTGAAAACAGAGCTTTCTGAACAAGAATTGTGATTGAACTCAACCAACCTGTGTAAGTCTAATTTCTGCTTCAGTATCTTAGCATTTTCCTAAATCTGAAGAAATCAAACGAGCACGTAGTGAGTAAATTGGATAACAGGTGATTGGTAATGGCTTTTGCCGTGAGGCACAGATAGCGTGCTCCCTAAATTGTGGACAAAATCCAACAGTAGGCATGCATCTAAAACAGGCTGGATAGCAACTCTCGCCTGACCACAAATCCTCACTTAATGCTTGATGTTTCAAAGGCGATTAAAAAGAGACAAAGGCCATGACGATCCATTTTTCACTAACAAGCTCAATTAGTGGATTTTTGATCAGGGAAATGAAAACAATTATTTTCTATTCCATTAGTTTATTTTGGAGGAATAGCAATATAACTAATTTGCCCTGCACCGCTAAACGTCAGCTTGGAGGATGATGGTGATTCAGGCTCCCAAGGCCGCAGGGAGAGCCACAAGTCTTCCCATCCATCCTGCCCTTCCAGTCGGCACCTCAGCATGTACGTACATGTCAGGCTCACAAAGGTATCAGGTACGCCACAGTCAGGACCGGCCCAACCCAGCCGCCCCTCACATCCAGTCTACGCCTCCTGGAGCCTATCTCCTGCACCTCAGCGCGTGATCCCTGGGAGAGATTCACTCCCTTGTCCTTGTCGGATCCTGACTGGGTACCTTGCCCCTCTGCTTCACCAGCTCTGCCTCCTGTGAGAGATCCGCGTTCTTGACCACCGGTGTGCCTCGCCCCTCCTCCCGCACATAACAATAACAAACATTTGTGAAAATCACACATATATTCACCCCTCCGCGAGTCGTCACCTTATCGTGGTGGAGGGGTTTGCGTGCCCCTATGATCCTAGGAGCCATGTTGTCGGGGGCTTCATGCCCCTGGTAGGGTCACCCATGGCAAACGGGTCCTAGGTGAGGGGTCAGACAAAGCACGGCTCACCCAAGCCCCTTATGATGAAAAACATAAATGGACTTTGTTTTCCCTCGCCCGGACGCGGGTCACCGGGGCCTCCCTCTGGAGCCAGGCCTGGAGGCGGGGCTCGAAGGCGAGCATCTGGTGGCCGGGCCTTCGCCCATGGGGCCCGGCCGGGCATAGCCCGAAATGGAAACGTGGGTCCCCCTTCCCATGGGCTCACCACCTGTGTGTGGGGGGGGGGGGGGGGGGGGGGCGAAGGGGTCGGGTGCAATGTGAGCTGGGCGGCAGTCAAAGGCAGGGACCTTGGCGGTGTGATCCCCGGCTGCAGAAGCTGGCTCTTGGGACATGGAATGTCACCTCTCTGGCTGGAAAGGAGCCCGAGCTGGTGTGCGAGGCAGAAAGATTCCGACTAGATATAGTCGGACTAGCCTCCACGCACAGTTTGGGTTCCGGTACAAGCCCTCTCGAGAGGGGCTGGACTCTCCTCCACTCTGGAGTTGCCCACGGTGAGAGGCGTCGAGCAGGTGTGGGTATACTTATTGCCCCCCGGCTGGGCGCCTGCACATTGGGGTTCACCCCGGTGAACGAGAGGGTAGCCTCCCTCCGCCTTCGGGTGGGGGGACGGGTCCTGACTGTTGTTTGTGTCTATGCACCAAACGGCAGCTCAGAGTACCCACCCTTCTTGGGGTCCCTGGAGGAAGTGCTGGAGAGCGCTCCTTCTGGGGACTCCATCGTTCTACTGGGTGACTTCAATGCTCACGTGGGCAATGACAGTGAGACCTGGAAGGGCGTGATTGGGAGGAACGGCCCCCCTGATCTGAATCCGAGCGGTGTTCTATTGTTGGACTTCTGTGCTCGACACGGATTTTCAATAATGAACACCATGTTCAAACATAAGGGTGTCCATCTGTGCACTTGGCACCAGGACACCCTAGGCCGCAGTTCGATGATCGACTTTGTAGTCGTGTCATCGGATTTGCGGCCGCATGTTTTGGACACTCAGGTGAAGAGAGGGGCGGAGCTGTAAACTGATCACCACCTGGTGGTGGGTTGGCTCCGATGGTGGGGGAAGATGCCGGTCCGACCTGGCAGACCCAAACGCTCTGTGAGGGTCTGCTGGGAACGTCTGGCAGAATCTCCTGTCAGGAAGAGCTTCAACTCCCACCTCCGGCAGAGCTTTTCCCACGTCCCGGGGGAGGCGGGGGACATTGAGTCTGAGTGGACCATGTTCTGCGCCTCCATTGTTGAGGCGGCCGACCGGAGCTGTGGCCGTAAGGTCGTTGGTGCCTGTCGTGGCGGCAATCCCCGAACCCGCTGGTGGACACCGGCGGTAAGGGATGCCGTCAAGCTGAAGAAGGAGTCCTATCGGGCCGTTTTGGCCTGCGGGACTCCGGAGGCAGCTGACAGGTACCGGATGGCCAAGCGGAACGCGGCTTCGGCGGTTGCTGAGGCAAAAACCCGGGCGTGGGAGGAGTTTGGTGAGGCCATGGAGAATGACTTTCGGACGGCTTCGAGGAAATTCTGGTCCACCATCCGGCGTCTCAGGAGGGGGAAGCAGTGCAACGTCAACACTGTTTACAGTGGGGATGGCGTGCTGCTGACCTCGACTCGGGACGTCGTGAGTCGGTGGGGAGAATACTTCGAAGACCTCCTCAATTCCACCTACACGCCTTCCATTGAGGAAGCAGGGCCTGGAGACTCTGAGGTGGATTCTCCAATCTCTGGGGTCGAAGTCACTGAGGTAGTTAAAAAACTCCTCGGTGGCAAGGCGTTCTTAAAGGCTCTGGATGTTGTAGGGCTGTCATCGCTGACACAACGTTGCGTGGACATCGGGGACAGTGCCTCTGGATTTGCAGACTGGGGTGGTGGTTCCCCTCTTTAAGAAGGGGGACCGGAGGGTGTGTTCCAATTACAGGGGAATCACACTCCTCAGCCTGGAGAGGAGGGTCCGTCGGGAGGTCGAACCTCGGATTCAGGAGGAGCAGTGTGGCTTTCGTCCTGGCCGTGGAACAGTGGACCAGCTCTACACCCTCGGCAGGATCCTCGAGGGTGCATGGGAGTTCGCCCAACCAGTCCACATGTGTTTTGTGGACTTGGAGAAGGCGTTCGACCGTGTCCCTCGGGAGGTTCTGTGGAGGGTGCTTCGGGAGTACGGGGTGCCGAGCCAACTGATAAGGGCGGTTCGGTCCCTGTATCACCAATGCCAGAGTCTGGTCCGCATTTCCGGCAGTAAGTCGGATTCGTTCCCAGTGAGGGTTGGACTCCGCCAAGGCTGCCCTTTGTCACCGATTCTGTTCATAATTTTTATGGACAGAATTTCTAGGCGCAGCCGAGGCGTTGAGGGGGTCCGGTTTGGGGACCTCAGCATCGCGTCTCTGCTTTTTGCAGATGACGTGGTGCTGTTGGCTTCTTCAGGCCGTGATCTCCAGCTCTCGCTGGAACGGTTCGCAGCCGAGTCTGAAGCGGTCGGGATGAGGGTCAGCACCTCCAAATCCGAGTCCATGGTCCTTGATCGGAAAAGGGTGGAATGCCCTCTCCGGATCGGGGATGAGATCCTGCCCCAAGTGGAGGAGTTCAAGTATCTTGGAGTCTTGTTCACGAGTGAGGGGAGGATGGAGCGTGAGATCGACAGGCGGATCGGTGCAGCGTTGGCAGTAATGCGGACCCTGTACCGGTCCGTTGTGGTGAAGAGAGAGCTGAGCCAAAAGGCAAAGCTCTCAATTTACCGGTCGATTTACGCTCCTACCCTCACCTATGGTCACGAGCTATGGGTCGTGACCGAAGAAACGAGATCTCGGATACAAGCGGCCGAAATGAGTTTTCTCCGCAGGATGTCCGGGCTCTCCCTTAGAGATAGGGTGAGAAGCTCGGTCATCCGGGAGAGACTCGGAGTAGAGTCGCTACTCCTCCACGTTGAGAGGAGCCAGATGAGGTGGCTCGGGCATCTTATCAGGATGCCTCCTGGACGCCTCCCTGGGGAGGTGTTCCGGGCATGTCCCACCGGTAGGAGACCCCGGGGACGACCCAGGACGCGCTGGAGAGACTATGTCTCTCAGCTAGCCTGGGAACGCCTTGGGATCCCCCGGGATGAGGTGGATGAAGTGGCTGGGGAGAGGGAAGTCTGGGAGTCCCTCCTAAAGCTGCTGCCCCCGCGACCCGACCCCGGATAAGCGGAAGAAGATGGATGGATGGACACATATATTCATGGATCTGAAAAACACGTGAAAATTACAAGTACATTTGTGCATCTGAAAAACACATGTGAAGACCGCGGATGTGTTTGTGTGAATAAGTTTGACACAAATCCCTCCCTATATCAGACAACATAGGATACAACATAATCAATAACCTTTTCAATCTAGACCAGTGGTTCTTAACCTTGTTGGAGGTACCGAACCCCACCAGTTTCATATGCGCATTCACCGAACCCCTCTTTAGTGAAAGATAAAAGTCATTTTTTCAAATTCAAGACATCGATGTTTTTTTTGCCGGTGCACAAAATGAGCTGCGCATGAACATCACCTTGTTCAAAGAACAACACCAACACAATGCATGAACTCACAACAAATTTACATGATGAATCAGGTGTGTTCGGACCTCCACAGTGGAGGCTCTGCCGAACCCCTGAGACCGACTCACCGAACCCCTAGGGTTCGATCAAACCCAGGTTAAGAACCACTGATCTAGACCGAGAAACATCCATAATCTAAAAGAAAAAACAGTATGCTTAAACAAATACAATGGTCAGAAACCACTTGTGGCCTATAAGCCTACATAAATCCACAAGTGTCCAAGTTCCTCTGTGAAATGTTCAATGATAAATGTGTGCATTATATGTTTTAACGTTTCCATATTGTATTGAATTCACATTGAAAAAATAAATGCTTCAAGCAAAAATGATGTGTGTATTTGTCAGGCAGACTCCATATGTTACCAGTTGATATATTTTGCCATTAGCCCTTTTTATTTTTACCACAAATATTTGGTGTAAATACAGCTATTGTCTGTTTGTGAAAAGGGAGAACGGGTCAGTTGTCAGACTTAAACTTACATTTCTAATACTTTGTCATTTGAGACAATTTGGTGAGTTTGTTTGTGGTTTGTATTCCACAAAATTAATTAATCCTCAGTGTTTGTTACAATGTTTTCTGGGTGTGTAAGTTGCTCCCCTCTGCCAACAGTTGTATGTGTTCTTAGCCTTTTGACCTGCTTATCACAAAGTTGGTGCTGTGCCTTGAGGAAATTTGCTACATCTGCACACACACACACACACACACACATGCACACGCACACACGCGCACACACACACACACACGCACATCCTTACTTACACTTACTCATACTCACAATCCCCTCATGGTGTCAAGCGCAGGCACCACCGGCCACTCGACCACGCCCCCCTATCACTGAAATCACCATCACCTGGCACTGGCTCATTGGGAGCACTATATTAGCGCAGCCAGCGCAACACCCTTTGTCAGCTTGTCTTGTGATGTCTTTGTACGCACCAGTCCTAGTAAGCTTGACTCCCCGATTCCTTGCGATTTGGTTCCTGATCTGCCTGTCTTGTCCGACCTTTTCTCAGTCAGCAGTTGTCCTCCTCAGAGTCCTCCTGTCTGCAGTCTGTCAAGTACTCCTTTCCCTGGCTGGCCATACAGCCATCCACGCCCGACGAGTCCAGCCCTCCACCGATCCCTTTCCCCTTCACAATAAAGTCTGTGTCGCCCCGCACTTGGCTGTACTGTCCGATTCATTACGCTTGGATCGTAATCTCATTGTTTGTCCTCATCATTTCTCTTGCTGCATCACTTTACTTGTTGTGTAATATAGACCTTACAGACCAATTGTAGTGAATGCACAAAATGTTTTCACCTGCATTTTGTCTGTGATGGCAACCCTCTTGCTTTGCCTTCACCTTCTTGTTTGTTTTCTTTTCCCAGTGCTCCTCAGGCAGTCCTGTCTACATTCTACCGTGGCACCATTGAGAGCGTCCTCACCAGTTGCATCGCTGTCTGGGGTGGTAACTGCACTGAACAGAACTTGAAGGCCCTGCAGCGCATAGTGAATACGGCTGGTAAGATTATTGGTGCTTCGCTCCCCTCCCTGAAAGACATTTACACCTCCCATCTCGCCCGCAAGGCAGCCTCGATTGCCAGAGATGTGAGTCACCCGGCTCACTCTTTGTTTGACCTTCTGCCCTCTGGGAAGAGGTACAGGAGCCTGCGCTCCCGCACCACCAGACTCGCCAACAGCTTCTTTCTCCAGGCTGTTAGGGCCCTGAACTCGCTACCCACTTCTGCGTAGCGTGCGGCACTGTTGCGCTATTTTCGGGAATGTCTGCTGTATGCGCACTTGCTCCTTTTTTTTTCTGCTCCTCTTATTTATTTATTTATTGTTGTGTTATTTATTCATTATTTATTCAGCACACTTTTGTTATACTTGTTTACTTGTTTGTCTGTTGTGAGCCATGTCTTGTCACCGTGGGATAGGGGGGAACGAAATTTCGGTTTCTTTGTGTGTCTTTGGCATGTGGAGAAATTGACAATAAAGCTGACTTTGACTTTGACTTTGAAAAAATATGTATGAGCCTGCTCAGTTAGTCAGTGGCAAAAACTCTGTTTAAAGTGCCCAAGTACTACAATATGGCAGTGGCACTTTGTGCTCCCTGTGGTTTGCAATGCCTGTATAGTATTTCAGTCAGAGCGCTGTAGATTTTACAGTACATAGCAAGAATCCTCCATTGAAATTCATAAGGAAACAATTGCGAGGGATTTCTCGAGGCAAACGTCCGGATCTCTTATT
This sequence comes from Syngnathus scovelli, assembly GCF_024217435.2. Taxonomy (NCBI): domain Eukaryota; kingdom Metazoa; phylum Chordata; class Actinopteri; order Syngnathiformes; family Syngnathidae; genus Syngnathus; species Syngnathus scovelli. The sequence goes on from NC_090859.1 coordinate 1,292,650, forward strand.
CCTTACGTGTAAAAGGGCTTTCATAAAATTTTGATAGAGCATAGGTCACATGCTCAGTCCATATCTCTTACAGTTAAAGTTAACTCTTTGTATAGGGTTTGAAACTTGACTCTGACCTTTCTGTGAGAAATTGGCAACAGTTTCCTGTGCTGTAGTTTTCTTCTTTTGTTTCTTCCGTTTTCCTCCCATATTTGAAGACAATTCGTCTACATTAAGTAATCAGTCTAAAGGGCTTAATGTGCTCTGTGATTGATTGGAAACCAGTTCAGCATGCCCCACCCCTCACTTCAACTAGGATAGGAATAGAATAAGCAGTACAAATACCACTAATCAATACCAGAAAGCTGTCCATTGTATCCTGCTGTTTTATTTCCTGTCTTTTCATGGCACAGATTCTATATGTCTGCCGAAGTGTGCCATTGAAGTAGAGACACTTCACTGTAACATGAGAAGTGTGCCAATGCTCCATGAGTTATTTCTGTGGCCAGCAAGTTGAAATATTCAAGTGAGCCCCCACAGTGTCATGAAATGCTCCCAGAAGGAACTGTGAGTGTGCTCTATGACCTTTGGTTGAGTCTGCATTGAGATGTTATTTTGTCACATACACTGGGAATTTCTTGAGTATGTTTAAAGTAAACCTTTAACGGGTAGAACTGGTTTATTTGATTTCTATTTTTGAAACATAGATTTGAGCATCAACAAACTCCAGATAGGCCCAATAGTAGTAGGTGATGAACCAATCAGTAAAAGTTTGTTTATAGGGGGACTTAAATCGTAAATAAAGCATAGTGTTTTTGCTGCAATGATATTCAATTGAATTTGAATAAACAAGAGACTATTTTATTTTATTTTTATTTTTGAAACATCGATTTGAGCGGCAACAAACTCAAGATACCCCAATAGTAGTAGTTGATGAACCAGTTGGTAAAACTTCATTTATAGGTGGACTTAAATCGCAAATAAACCATAGTGTTTTTACCGCAATGATATTCTGTTGAATTTTATAACCGCACAGAAAAAAAAAGCAATAACCATCAGACTATTATAAAAACAGCTCAAAAGCAACCAAAGCAAAGACTCACCAAACTGTATAGCTCAGGTTGCCTGTTCTTTCTGTGCTTTTTTTTTCAGTTTCAGTCCCAGTCCAAAAAAATAACTTGTGAATACAATGTGAATTTTTGCCGTGTGTGTAGAGCGAGAAGACCAGTGATTTATGGGTGATCTGTCCAGGCTGTACTCTGTTTTTCATCTTAAATCAGCTGACATAACTGGGACACTGAAATAGAAACATCCACATTTGAGCAATGGCAATCACAGCTTGTTCAAAACTGAATATTTTGAAATGATGTCATTAGAAGAATAATGGATTATGAAAAACTTCGCAGCAAAGTGCTACATCACATGGTGGTGTATGCAGTTTATGTACTATCACCACACTCGTTTGTTTTGACCATATCTGTGACCTTTTGGTTAACAGGGTACTGTGACTTTCATTGAGTGCAAGTTAACTATGCCTTTCAACATATGAGCACAGTTGACTTTCTTCAAGGTAATAGCATGACCCACGGACAAACTTCTGAGGCTCAAGTGATTTTGCAGTAATAATAAATTCTTATATAATACTGTATATTTTTGTGCTTTGCTTTATACTACTGTCTGTGTTTAGTTCATTTTGTCACTATTTAAAGAGATGGATGTGCCTTATATCTAAGGGGTAGGGCCTACTGTATACAAAATGCTACATGATCTGATCAGAGTTGAGTGGGTACAGTAAAATAATACGGTACGAGTAAATGTGTACTTGTTTTTGGAAACAAGTACACTAGTACTTTGCCAACTGTTTATCATTTGATAAATGTTACCATGTTGTCCAAGAAAAAGAAAGAAATAACTGTCACTACGTACATAATAAGTCAAGATGTACCTCGGTTTATTGTACCTTCTGCCATCTAATGAATGGCACGATAGTTGACTGGTTAGCACATCTGCCTCACAGTGCAGAGATCGTAGGTTTGAATCAGGCCTCCGGTCTTGCTGTATGAAGTTGGTATTTTCTCCTGTATTCCCAAATATGCTTGGTAGATTCATTGGAGACTCTAAATTGTCTGTAAGTGTGAATGATTATTTGTTCATAGATACCACACCACTCCAAAGTCAGCACACTGACGACCCTCATAAGAATAAATGGCAGAGATAATGGCTGAATTGATTGACATCTAATGGTTTGTCACTACACAATACTGGCATAGATAGTTGATCAAAGATAAATATTTGTAATGAATAATACATTGCTGACAAATTAACTAGATATTTTTTTTTTTTAAACATACAGTAACATACCATCCACAGTCATGTTTTCATGTAATAAAACGCATACATATAGTAATCTTGCGCACACACACACACACACACGCACGCACGCACGCACGCACGCACGCACACACACACACAAACACACGCACGCACGCACACACACACGCATGCGCACACACACACACGCACACACACACACGCGCACACATACACTCACACACACTCTTAATACAAGCAAGATTAAACCTAAACAAAAAGCACCATTTAGAAATGTGAAAAATAAAGAGACTATATTCTTCTTCGATATGAGTTAAATGAATGAGCATTGTAGTATGCTAAATGGTGTTGGCCATTTGTGACAACTGATCCCTTTGATTGGCTGTTAGCTGGCAGTGCATGGGATTTAAATAGATGATGTAATAGTCCGCAAAACTAAAGCCATTGCAAAAAAAAAAAAAAATTATCTAGTAAATTAAGCTCATCAAAGTTTCTTCGCAATTGAACCTGTTCCTTCTTGATTATGTGTCATGGGCATTGTTCTGAATATATGAGAATTTTGGTCTGTGAAAACCTGATTGTGGATGGGATGATAAAAGAATGATTGTTCATTTTAGAAACATGTTTGAAGACCCATTTTTATTCTTTGACTGATTTTAACCGTCACTGTTCATCCATCCATCCATCCATCCATCCATCCATCCATCCATCCATCCATCCATCCATCCATCCATCCATCCATCCATCCATCCATCCATCCATCCATCCATCCATCCATCCATCCATCCATCCATCCATCTTCTTCCGCTTATCCGGGGTCGGGTGGCAGGGGCAGCAGCTTTAGGAGGGACTCACAGACTTCCCTCTCCCCAGCCACTTCATCCAGCTCATCCCGGCGTTCCCAGGCCAGCTGAGAGACATAGTCTCTCCAGCGCGTCCTGGGTCGTCCCCAGGGTCTCCTACCAGTGGGACATGCCCAGAACACCTCCCCAGGGAGGCGTCCAGGAGGCATCCTGATAAGATGCCCGCGCCACCTCATCTGGCTCCTCTCAACGTGGAGGAGTAGCACTCTCCGAGTCTCTCCTGGATGACTGAGCTTCTCACCCTATCTCTAAGGAAGAGCCCGGACATCCTGCGGAGAAAACTCATTTCGGCCGCTTGTATCCGGGATCTCGTTCTTTCGGTCACGACCCATAGCTCGTGACCATAGGTGAGGGTAGGAGCGTAAATCGACCGATAAATTGAGAGTTTTGCCTTTTGGCTCAGCTCTCTCTTTACCACGACGGACCGGGAAAGAGTCCGCATTACTGCCGACGCTGCACCGATCCGCCTGTCGATCTCACGCTCCATCCTCCCCTCACTCGTGAACAAGACCCCAAGATACTTGAACTCCTCCACTTGGGGCAGGATCTCATCCCCGATCCGGAGAGGCCATTCCACTCTTTTCCGACCGAGGACCATGGACTCGGATTTGGAGGTGCTGACCCTCATCCCGACCGCTCACACTCGGCTGCGAACCGCTCCAATGAGAGCTGGAGATCACGGCCCGAAGAAGCCAACAGCACCACGCCGTCTGCAAAAAGCAGAGACGCGATGCTGAGGTCCCCAAACCGGACCCCCTCAACGCCTCGGCTGCGCCTAGAAATTCTGTCCATAAAAATTATGAACAGAATCGGTGACAAAGGGCAGCCTTGGCGGAGTCCAACCCTCACTGGGAACGAATCCGTCATCGGTGATACAGGGACCGAACCGCCCTTATCAGTTGGCTCGGCACCCCGTACTCCCGAAGCACCCTCCACAGAACCTCCCGAGGGACACGGTCGAACACCTTCTCCAAGTCCACATAACACATGTGGACGGACTGGTTGGGCAAACTCCCATGCACCCTCGAGGATCCTGCCGAGGGTGTAGAGCTGGTCCACTGTTCCACGGCCAGGACGAAAGCCACACTACTCCTCCCAAATCCGAGGTTCGACCACCCGACGGACCCTCCACTCCAGCACCCCTGAATAGACCTTACCAGGGAGGCTGAGGAGTGTGTTTCCCCTGTAATTGGAACACACCCTCCGGTCCCCCGTCTTCAAGAGGGGAACCACCACCCCAGTATGCCAATCCAGAGACACTGTCCCTGATGTCCACGCAATGTTGTAGAGGCGTGTCAGCCAAGACAGCCCCACAACATCCAGAGCCTTTAAGAACTCCGGGCGGATCTCATCCACCCCCGGGGCCTTGCCACCGAGGAGTTTTTTAACTACCTCAGTGACTTCGACCACAGAGATTGGAGAGTCCGCCTCAGAGTCTCCAGGCCCTGCTTCCTCAATGGAAGGCGTGTAGGTGGAATTGAGGAGGTCTTCGAAGTATTCTCCCCACCGACTCACGACGTCCCGAGTCGAGGTCAGCAGCACGTCATCCCCACTGTAGACAGTATTGACGTTGAACTGCTTCCCCCTCCTGAGACGCTGGATGGTGGACCAGAATTTCCTCGAAGCCGTCCGGAAGTCATTCTCCATGGCCTCGCCAAACTCCTCCCACGCTCGGGTTTTTGCCTCAGCAACCGCCGAAGGCGTGTTCCGCTTGGCCATCCGGTACCTGTCAGCTGCCTCCGGAGATCCGCAGGCCAAAACGGCCCGATAGGACTCCTTCTTCAGCTTAACGGCATCCCTTACCGCCGGTGTCCACCCTCCAGAGGGGGGCCCCGGTGACCCGCGTCCGGGCGTCACTGTTCAGGGGATTGCCGCCACGACAGGCACCAACGACCTTACGGCCACAGCTCCGGTCGGCCGCCTCAACAATGGAGGCGCGGAACATGGTCCACTCGGACTCAATGTCCCCCGCCTCCCCCAGGACGTGGGAAAAGCCCTGCCGGAGGTGGGAGTTGAAGCTCTTCCTGACAGAGGATTCTGCCAGACGTTCCCAGCAGACCCTCACAGAGTGTTTGGGTCTGCCAGGTCGGACCGGCATCTTCCCCTACTATCGGAGCCAACCCACCACCAGGTGGTGATCAGTTGACAGCTCCGCCTCTCTCTTCGCCCGAGTGTCCAAAACATGCGGCTGCAAATCCGATGACACAACTACAAAGTTGATCATCGAACTGCGGCCTAGGGTGTCCTGGTGCCAAGTGCACACATGGACACCCTTATGTTTGAACATGGTGTTCATCATAGAAAATCCGTGTCGAGCACAGAAGTCCAATAATAGAACACCGCTCGGGTTCAGATCGGGGGGCCGTTCCTCCCAGTCACGCCCTTCCAGGTCTCACTGTCATTGCCCACGTGAGCATTGAAGTCACCCAGTAGAACAATGGAGTCCCCAGAAGGAGCACTCTCCAGCAATTCCTCCAGGGACCCCAAGAAGGGTGGGTACTCTGAGCTGCTGTTTGGTGCATAGACACAAACAACAGTCAGGACCCGTCCCCCCACCCGAAGGCGGAGGGAGGCTACCCTCTTGTTCACCGGGGTGAACCCCAATGTGTAGGCGCCGAGCTGGGGGGCAATAAGTATACCCACACCTGCTCGACGCCTCTCACCGTGGGCAACTCCAGAGTGGAAGAGAGTCCTCTCGAGAGGGCTAGTACCGGAACCCAAACTGTATGTGGAGGCAAGTCCGACTATGTCTAGTCTGAACTTTTCTGCCTCTCACACCAGTTCGGGCTCCTTTCCAGCCAGATAGGTGACATTCCATGTCCCAAGAGCCAGCTTCTGCAACCGCGGATCGGACCGCCAAGGTCCCTGCCTTTGGCCGCCGCCCAGCTCACAATGCACACGACCCCTTTGTTCCCTCCCACAGGTGGTGAGCCCATGGAAAGGGGGACCCACGTTTCCTTTTTGGGCTGTGCCCGGCCGGGCCCCATGGGCGAAGGCCCGGCCACCAGACGCTCTCCTTCGAGCCCCACTCCAGGCCTGGCTCCAGAGGGGGGCCCCGGTGACCCGCGTCCGGGCGTCATTGTTCAGTAACTGTTTATCAATTTGTGTTTCAATTGACTAATTTCACAGTTTTTGTGGTAGTCCCATTGCTATATGTGAAGCGCTTTGTTGCAGATGCACCTGTTGTAAAATATGCTATATAAAGTTGTATTGTACTTTACTAATGTTCATTTCGTGTGCTTAAATGAGCGCTGGGAATGTATTCCATTTGTGCAGATTGCAAACCTATCCTCTTTCTGATTAAGGGTGTTGTGCAGGTCTTTTTATGCCATATAGTACCATGCTCTTGTAAGGAAATTTCCTATTTCTGCATACAATATTTCACAAGCGGCTTCCTGATCGTACTGTGTGCTGAAACCAAGAGCTTCTGAAATACAACTCAGTTGATGCTACTATGAATATTATTCGTTGGTTGGAGCCGATGATGTGTAACTTGAACTGTGAAGTGGATCTAAATGGGACAAGAGAACTGAACCATCCTCTCTTAATCCCTCTATTTGTCAATGGACACGACAGCAGATTGTTTACCTTTCAAATTTATGTGATGTGTTCTGTTGTATTTTATGTTACATGTTTTTGCAAAACGCTTCGTTATGGCTAAAGCTGTTGTGAAAGTCTTATATAAATAATTATATGCATTGTATTGTCTTGTGTTGTACATGCCAATTAGAGCCTGCTTGAGGCAAAAGAGAACCATGTGACTGGACATTCCTGACAAAGTGTGAGAAATGTATTCCCTTTTTCTAACAATTCAAACATATACACATAGTGTAATGAGGAGCCAAAATCAAATTCCGCTAAGCGCTCAATAAAGGCTTGACAATTTTCCATATGAGTTGCAAAGTGCTCTGTCAGTTTCTGCTTTCATTGTTTGGCAGCATTTCTAATTCCCCCTATCTATTAAAACAAATAAAGAAAAAAAAAAGTAAAAGATTGCACTGCAATTGTCCTGACGCTTTTTTCTAATCATATTTTTCTCCAGGATAAAACACTTAACTATACAAAACAGAAACTAAATAAACAGTAAAATGAGGAATGCATTTTATGGGTCATACTAATGCGTCACTAGTAGAAATAAATTAAAACGTGTCTGTTTCCATTGTGGCGCTCACGTAGTACCCCACCCCCACCCTTGCGGGCCTGTAAAACGAGACGTGAACGTTCACGTCTCGCGAGGTCACGCGTCACAGGAGCCCACCCTTCCTTCAGTGATGCCGACCGTCCGCAGTGTGTATATTACTGGCGAGGGAGCCGCTAGGAAGCTAGGAGGAGTTGCGGCAAGGTCGCCAACAGCATCCTGCCTTGAATTACAGGAAGACGCTAGCTCGACGGACTGAAGTTTGGTGGGAGACAAGGAAAATTACAGCCTTTTGATATTTACGGTTGCGGAAGAACAAGTCATTAGGTGGCTTAAAAGTTTCCATCTTGTTTCGCACAAACGTGGAATTGTCTGTTGTTCCCGCGGTCCATACGGCTTTCCAAGCGCGTTTCGCTAAAGAGTTCAGAGAACGGCACAGTGCTGCTTGTCGTGGACCAACTTGCTCTCGATTGGTTTGTGGGCCTAACGTGCTTTCTCATCTACGGGTTTCCGTTAGTTTGCGTTTAGTGTGCCATGTCTGCGCCATCAACCACAGCTCCTGCTCCAGGAGAGAACGCCCCGGTGGAGAATGATTTTTTAGCCCCTGACGCGGGGCAGAAGCCGCCTGGTCCGACGCCTAGTCAGAGTCGTTTCCAGGTGGATCTTGTGGCTGAGGCTGCTGCCGCAGCCGTAGATGAGTCGCCGAGTTCTGAAGCTTCCAACACTGTCCCATCCGGCTACAAGGCCACTGTTGATGCTCCTCCCGAATACCCAGGGACAAGCGGCGAGGAAGCTAAAGGACGCTTTCGGGTGGTGAACTTTATAGACCCAAGCGGGGCTGGGAGTCCGGTTTCTCCAGAGGCAGCGCCTGTCGACGGGATGCAGAATGGGGACACTGTGATGAGCGAGACTAGTTTACATTCATCCACTGGCGGCGGCCAGCATCACTATCACTATGACACCCACACGAACACCTATTACCTGAGGACCTTTGGCCATAATACCATCGATGCCGTGCCCAACATCGATTTCTACCGCCATACAGCCGCACCGTTGGGGGAGAAGCTTATCAGACCCACCCTGTCAGAGTTACACGACGAACTGGACAAGGTAAGACAGCACATGGGCTTTCTGATTACAGAACGCAACAATTAACACGATGCCCAGCGTCTGTTAATCGAATCGCCCTTCTGGGTTTTAACCAATATGCTCTACTTCTGGATGCGTGACGTGATAGTTGACCATTTTAATGTTAAAATAGAGGAATGTCTACATTAATGTGATATTTAACACGTACCACAAGAAATCTTAATACATTATTATGTAAGTGGAAAAAGAAGTGGGCTCAATGTATGCTTAGTTAATTGTTACAACTTATAACCTACATATAATGCACAATATTGGAAAAGCAGACCGTATTGTTGTTGATAGCAATATCGATAAAATGATGTTGATTTTGGGATATTTAATATGGACAGAATGAAATTAAATTTTTATTATCTAATTGAAAGAATTACATCGTTTTCATGTGGTAAAATAAGCAATGTTGCTGTGTTCATAGCAAGTTAATCGTGATTACCCTACATAATGATGATTGACTCTTGGATGGCGCTGATGGTGAAATTCAGATAAAAGCATACAATTCCATACGATATACAGTAATCCCTCGTTTATCGTGGATAATTTGTTCCAAAAACCAGCCGCGATAAGTGAAATCCATGAAGTACGGTCACCAACAATAAGTACTGGGCAGGCTAACGAGTTAGCGGAAAGATGCTAATTCACGATCGTGCTAACACGCGAAAATGGACTTCTAAAGGAATGTAAACGAACATTTGGAGCAATACTACATTGTCCTAAAGGTTAGACACGTTTCCTCAATTTAGAAGTTTTATTTTGACTTTTAAATGTTTTTTTTAATTTGGAAAAAAAATCAGCCATGTACTGAAGCCGCGATAAACGAAACACGAAGTAAAACTGTATGTTAATTAATTAATTAATTAATCAATTAATCAATTATCCATCCATTTTCTGAACCGCTTAGTCCCCACGGGGGTCGCGGGCGTGCTGGAGCCTATCCCAGCTGGCATCGGGCAGTAGGCGGGGGACACCCTGAACCGGTTGCCAGCCAATCGCAGGGCACACAGACAAACAACCATTCGCACTCGCACTCACACCTAGGGACAATTTGGAGTGATCAATCGGCCTACCAAGCATGTTTTGGGGATGTGGGAGGAAACCGGAGTGCCCGGAGAAAACCCACGCGGGCTCGGGGAGAACATGCAAACTCCGCACAGGGAGGGCCGGAGGTGGAATCGAACCCGCACCCTCCTAACTGTGAGGCGGACGTGCTACCCAGTGCGCCACCGAGCCGCTAAATTAATCAATTAATTAATTATTAATGTATTAATTAATCTTGCTTGTATTAAGAGTGTGTGTGTTTGTGTGGTTCTGCAACAGACAGAAATACAGCACGTAAGTCAACGCTCAACTTCTGACGTCACACAACACTAGCACACATTACATAATCAACTGCGCGTAACGGTTCTGCTATATTAAATAATAGAGGTGGGGGAAATTTCCGATTCTTAGATTAATCGCGATTCGGCCGTGGAAGATTTGAGAACAATTCGCAATTCACCGATTCAACGACATGGCTGTCCCGGCACTCTACAAGCAGACTAAAGCAGAAATAACATAATCGCTGTTGAATGCAGACCGAGTCGCCGTTACATGTGATGTGTGGACGTCTGTAGCCACTGAGTCATTTGTTACTCTAACTGCGCATTTCATAACTGATGAGTGGGAGCTGAAAGCACACGTGCTTCAAACAAGAGCAATGCATGAAAGCCACATTCAGTGAGACAAAAAGAAATGTGGAACAACTGCATCATACAAACGGCACAAAAGTGGACAGTAGTAACAACTAGAAAATGCAATTTCTGGAGAAATTGCGTGTGAAGGCGAAGACTTTGAATAACGTCTTGGGGAATGCTGCCGAATGATGTTGAAATGAGTTGAATTACTTGAGAAATGTAGAAAATGGAAGTGTAAAACGAAATTTTGGGGAATTGTGGTGAATTTCAAAATTGAAAATTTTTAATTTCTGGTAAGTGGGACGTTGTGGAATAGGTAGGAAGGTTATGAACAGTTGAAAGTTGGAATGGGTTGAATCGGTTGAAAAATGTAGAAATTAGAGTTGAAAAATGAAATTTTGGAGAATTTGGCGTGAATTTCAAAATTGAAAATTTAGAATTTTTAGTAAGTGGAAAGTTTTGGAATAGGTAGGAAAAAGTTGAACAGTTGAAAGTTGAATCGGTTAAAAAATGTAGAAGTTAGAGCAAATGTTGAATCCCCATAGAGAATGAATGGGAATTTGAAAAACAAAATTACGCCAAAAATGTTTGAAATTTGGAACGAAACAAAAACTATGGGTTCAAGAGGTTTACTTTGGAGTTCAAAAGTTTAAATGGGTTGAATCGGACAAAAATTGTAAAAGTTAGAGCAAATGTTAAATTTAGGTCACTTCTGGTTTCATTTAGGGCACCTCATGTTGAAATAAGGTCACTTCCGTTTAATTTAGGGCACTCCCGGTTTAGCTTTGGTCACTTCTGGTTTATTTGGGGTCACTTCCGGTTTCTAAAGGTTTAGCTGAGGTCACTCCCGGTTTATTTGGGCCCACTTCCGGTTTACATGAGGTCACTTCCGGTTTATTTGGGGGTCACTTCCGGTTTGATTTGGAGCACTTCCAGTTCATTCTGGGTTCATTGGGGGCACTTCAGGGTCAATCCAAGACGGCCACCACACTGGAAGTGGGGGTCAAGGGTTGAATTGTGTAAGCATAGTGGAAGTGGGGTTGAAGGGGGTGAATATGGTAAGCATAAGGTGAACAAAGTGAATAAAGTTGGAATGAGTTGAATCGGTTGAAAAATGTAGAAATTAGAAGTGAAAAATGAAATATTGTGAAATTTCGCAAAATTCTGGGCAAATTTTAAACGTGAAAACGTAACATTTTTTAATTTGGCAATTTTGGGAATGTCCCCAATGTGATTTGAATGTGCTGAATGATGTGAATTTCAAACTGGAAGGATGTAAATGCTTTGGAATGGGTTGAATCGGTTGAAAAATTTAGAAATAATAAGTGAAAAATGTGGAATTTTTGGTAAACGGGAAGGTGTGGAATAGGTTCAAGATTCAAGAATTTTTATTCGCCATGTTTGGGCGTGCCAAACAAGGAATTTGATTTCGGTACATCACAGCCTCTGTTCAACATTTAGGTGACTAACAACACTCAGGATGTGTGAAAAATGACAAATATTCACAGGCATTCCCTGATCTTAAACTCCCAGGAGGGCAAGGAAAAACTCAAAACTCCAACTAGGGGAAATGAGAAACCTTGAGAAGAGACCACAGATGGGAGGATCCCTCTTCCAGGATGACCAGGCTGCAATGGATGCAGAGAGGACACATAGTACAAATAGTGTAGACAATTCAAAACGGGTGTGGGGAGCCGGATGTTATTGCACAGCGAGACTCTAAGAGTGGTGTGAGTTTATCAGAGCAACAGCCTGGGGAAAGAAGCTGTCTCTGTGTCTGCTGGTTTTGGCGTACAGAGCTCAATGACGCCGTCCGGAGGGGAGTAGTTCAAACAGACTGCAACCTGGGTGAGAGGGGTCTGTAGAGATGTTACTTGCACGTTTCCTGGTCCTGGACAGGTACAAGTCTTGGATAGATGGAAGGTTGAACCCAATTATCTTTTCTGCAGTCCTGATTGTCCGTTGCAGTCTGTGCTTGTCTTGTTTGGAGGCCGATCCAAACCCGACAGTGATGGAAGTGCAGATGACAGACTGGATGATGGCAGTGTAGAAGACAGCGGCAGGTTGAACTGCTTGAGCTGTCTCAGGAAGTACAGCCTCTGCTGGGCCTTCTTCTCCGGAAGAGTCTATGTGGCCGGTCCATTTCAGGTCCCGAGAGATTGTGGCTCCCAGGAACTTGAAGGTGTCTGTGGAAAGAATAGTATTACTGCGGATAGTGAAGGGTGAAAGTGGTGAAGGGTCTCGCCTGAAGTCCACTGTCATCTCCACGGTCTTGAGCGGGTTCAGCTCCAGGTGGTTTTGGCTGCACCAGTGGACCAGCCGCTCCACCTCCTGTCTGTACGCAGTCTCATCACCGTCCCCGATCAGTCCGATGAGAGTGGTGTGGTCTGCATACTTGAGGAGCTTCACAGGAGAATCACCTGAGGAGAAATCGTTGGTGTAGAGCAGGGGTCACCAACTTTTCTTAAACCGAAAGCTACTTCCTCGGTACCGATTAAGGCAAAGGGCTACCAGTTTGACACACACTTCTGAAATAGCCAATTTGCTCAATTTGGCTTTCACTATGTGTTGTTATTGTCATTTCCAGTTCACATGTGTGATTTTAACAATAATAGCAAAAATACAGTCACACCTTGGTTTTTGACCACAATCCGTTCCAGAAGGCGGTTCAATAAGCGAATCGGTCAAATTCCGAATCTATTTTTCCCATTACAAATAATGGAAATTTTTTTAATACATTTCAAGACAAAAAGCCACACCTTTTTTAAGCATTTTATCATTTGCACATATTTGTCTGATCGCGCAACAGCAGTGCACCGCCGAACGTGCAACCGTAGTGCGTCGCCCACCGCGCAACTGCACCGCGCTGGTCGCATTATTGTGACAGAGCCGTCGCTAAAATTTAGAAAATATTTTTAAAGTCCTGATGTACTTTCCAAAATTTAAATGGACCTCAGTGCGCAGGGAGCTTAATTTGGTCCGATCGCGCAACCGCAGCGCGCCGGGCGCTCATTGTCGCATTGCTTTAAGAGTGTCTTTGTGTTTTAGGATGGCTTTACTGCTCCCACTTGCTTTCTTTGGAGGCATGATTAGGGGTTAATACAAGCCTTAAAGTGACAGATGTCAGAGCGACAGGTCTGTAGTCATTCAAACCTGTGATGGCGGGCTTCTTGGCCACTGGAATGATGGTGGAGCTCTTGAAGCACGAGGGCACCTCATACAGCTCCAGGGAACGGTTGAAGATCCGTTCAAAGCTGGGTGCCAGCTGTTCAGCACAGGCTTTCAAGCAGGAAGGTGACACGCCGTCCGGGCCCGGTGCCTTCCTGATCTTTTGTCTCCGGAACATCTGGCGCACTCGCGGGCGCGGCCTCTGCAAGAGAGAGAGTAGGTGACAACGGTGATGGAGGTGTGGACAGAGCGGTTGTGGGGGGAGGTGAGTATGTTGATTGTGCTGCAGGAGGTCCCGTTGCGTCCCGATCAAACCTGCTGTAGAACCTGTTTAGCTGGTTTGCAAGCCTTGGGTTCTCCACAGGACGGGGGATTCGTTTCTTGGAGCCCGTGATGCTCTGCAGACCTTTCCACACTGTTGAGGGATCAGGATTGGCAGGGAGGTGTCTCTCCAGGCTCTCCCCGTAACACCTCCTGGCTTTCCTGACCTCTCGGTTCAGTGTGTTGCTGGTCTGCTTGAACAGATCCCGGTCGCTGCTCCTGTAGGCCTCCTCCTTGACTTTGCACAGCCTCCTGAGTAGAGATGCACCGATCCGGCTTTTTCAGTTTCGATACTGATACCGATGCCGTGGCTTTGCGTATCGGTCGATACCCGATACCGATCCGATATTATGGTTGACTTAACAAGCTACATACAGAGCTCTACATGTGGAAAAATAAAATATAGCATCGGGACAAGAGAATAAACAAGTGACTTGGTCAAATACAATAATCAAGCAATGTAAACATGTGTTCGCACACTTTCTCATACATTTCTGTATGTATGACTATACTTGCGCGATGGCAAATTGTACCGTGGCTCCAGGTGCTCAAGTAAACGTCGGAAGCCCTCGTTTTGAACAACACTCCGGTTGTCCATCCAAAACCATGAATTCCAGCACTTTCTCAGTAAATCTCATAGCTTTTGCGCTATTGCCTGGGAATTTCTCCCGTCTTTGCAGTGCATCTGCTAACGTTAACTGCCGTGTAGGTCCACCTCCCGGTCCCTTAGATCTGCTCAACTGCTGGAACTCCTGGTGCTCCGTTGCGTGGTGTTTCTGGAGATGCTTAATTAAATTGGTAGTACTATAACTGGCAGTACTACCACCACCCCTGGCAACATTAGCTTTGCAGACATTACAAACTGCCGTCGAGCTAGTTGGCGTGTTCAGTTTAAAGTACCTCCACACAGCTGACTCTTTCGTTCGCTCCATGTTTGCGTTTGTTTAGAAAACTCTCATGGGATGCGGCACACGTGCTGCTGACGTATGACGTAGCCCGCGTCCCAATAGATTAAGGAAAGGATCTTCTCACAGATCGGCTGCCCTTTCCGATACACGATCCATCTATTTTGTTGATATCGGGGCCGATATCCGATCCAGATATCGGATCGGTGCATCTCTACTCCTGAGGTTCGGTGTAAACCAAGGTTTGTCGTTGTTGTACATGCAGAAGGTCTTAGTCTGCACACACAGATCCTCACAAAAACTGATGTATGATGTGACAGTGTTAGTGAGTTCACGCAAGTCTGAAATTGCAGCTTCAAAAACTCCCCAATCGGTGCAGTCAAAGCAGGCTTGGGGGTCCTGCCTTGACTCCACTGTCCACTTCCTCACACTCCTCACCACAGGCTTAGAAGTTCTTAGTTTCTGCCTGTAGGCTGGGATCAGATGAACTAGACAGTAGTCCGAGAGTCCTAAAGTTGCACGAGCCACAGAGTGGTATGCATCCTTAATTACGGTGTAGCAGTGGTCCAGTGTCTGTGCGCCTCTGGTGGGACACGTTATGTGCTGTCTGTATCTGGGAAGTTCGTGTGTGAGGTTCGCCCTGTTAAGATCACCCAGAACAATGATTAGTGAATTTGGTAGAAGTTTCTCCATGTCTGTCACCTGGTCAGCCAGCATCTGCGTGGCTTCACTCGCACGTGCGTATGGTGGAATGTAAACAGCCGCCATGACGATCGAGGAGAACTCCCGTGGTGAATAGAACGGCCGGCAGTTTATGAGAAGTGTTTTTAGGAGAGGGCTGCAAGACTCTTTCAACACCATGACATCAGTACACCAATGTTCATTAATGTAGAAACAGAGACCACCTCCCTGTGATTCTGGGTTCTGCACGCATTAGCCGAAACCCAGCTAACTCTACAGTGTGGTGGCGGGTGCATCCGTTAAGCCACGTTTCAACAAAACCCAGAGCGGCGGATCTGCTGAAGTCCGTGTTCCTTGAAGTGAGGAGCAGCAGTTCGTCCATCTCGTTCGCCAGGGAGCAGACATTCGCCAGATGAATTGATGGTAGGGCAGAACCGAACCCTCTCTGCCTCAGCTTTACGAGGGCTCCGTCTCGTTTTCCATGTCGTCTTCATCGTGCTAGCTTGTATAGCACCGCCGCTCCGGCTAAAATCTCCGTCAAACAGTCTGGATCAGAGAGAACAGGAGAGAAAATACCAGAAGACTGTCCGATGTTTAACAGCACTTCTCTGGTAAAAGTGATCCGGGATGGACAGCAGAAGACACAGAAAACACACAAAGTAAGACAAAGAAACAGAGAGCGACTCGACGTGGCGGCCATCCGCGGCGCCATCATGACGTCAGGTAAGCAAAAGATGAACAGTTGAAAGTTGGAACAAGTTGAATCGGTTGAAAAATGTAGAAATTAGAAGTGATAAATGAAATTTTGCAAAATCTTGTGCAAATTTTAAACGTGGAAACGTGAAATTTTTTAATTTGGCAATTTTGGGAATGTCCCCAATGTGATTTTAATGTGCTGAATGACGTGAAGTTCAAAGTGGAGGGATGTAAATGCTTTGGAATGGGTTGAATCGGTTGAAAAATGTAGAAATAATAAGTGAAAAAGGAAATTGTGTGAAATTTTGCGCAAATTTTAAACGTGAAAATGTGGAATTTTTGGTAAGTGGGAAGGTGTGGAATAGGTAGGCAAAAGATGAATAGTTGAAAGTTGGAAAGAGTTGAATCGGAATGAAGTATGTAGAAATGAAAAATGAAATTTTGTGAAATTTTTGAATTTGGCAGGTTTGGGAATGTCCCCAATGTGATTTGAATGTGTTGAATGATGTGAATTTCAAACTGGAACAACATAAATGTGAAATGTTGAATCTGCCATTAAGAATGAATGGGGAAAAAATTGCCGGAAATTTGTGAATTTTGTGAAAACGGACAGGAATAACAATAGTGTGAAGGTCAATGTTCAACCAGCTTGACTGTACATCTTCTATTTTTTATAAATTGCTTCCTGTCTTTTAAATAACTTATGATCCAATGTAGTGCAGTACCTTTAATCCCATATTGTTCTAGTTTGTATTAATATATCATGGTTTATTATATCAAATGCTTTTTTTAAATCGATAAACACCCCCACTGCATATTTCTTTTTATCCATAGAGTTAGTTATTTCTTCCATTAATTCAATTACTGCATGTGATGTAGATCGGTTGCCTCGGAATCCATATTGTCTGTAAGTAAACCATGTTTTTCTATAAAATTATCCAGCCTGCTGATGAAAACTTTTTCTTAGATTTTTGTGGGAGAATAGAGATGGGCCTGTAATTAGTGAAGGGGTGTTTGTCTCCAGTTTTGAACAGTGGAATGACCTTTGCTCTTTTCATATTGTTGGGAAATTGACCAGTTTGTAGTGACAAGTTGAAGATGTGTGTTAATGGTTTGGAGATTCCATGAATGACTGTTTACTTTGAGGATTGTATTAACCCCTAATCATGCCTCCAAAGAAAGCAAATGGGAGCAGTAAAGCCATTCTAAAACACAGACGCTCTTAAAGCAATGCAACAGTGAGCACCCAGCGCGCCGCGGTTGTGCGATCGGACCAAATTAAGCTCCCTGCGCACTGAGGTCCACTTACCGTAATTTCCGGACTATAAGTCGCGTTTTTTTTCATAGTTTGGGTGGGGGGGCGACTTATACTCAGGAGCGACTTATATATGTTTTTTTTTTTCAAATTTTTACTTGATCATTAAGACATCACTTACAAGTATAGTTGACCACTTCCCATGTTATTTTTAGTATAGTTGATCACTTCACATGCTTTTATTTCTTTATCTTGAACATATTCAAAACATAAAAAATAGAGAAAACATCAAATAAAGCAATTAACACTTTAAAGCACCATATCCAAGTCCACTGTCTGCTGTATGTACACTTGCTCCATTTTTGCTCCTCTTATGTTTATTATTATTATTTATTATTATTTGTTTAATTATCATTTATTCAATACTCTTATTTATTCATTGTTAGTGCCTTCTTGGTTTTTTTTGTGTTGCTTGTATGCATATGTGTACTATCTCACCGAGGGATAGTGGAAATGTAATTTCAATCTCTTTGTGTGTCTTAGTATATAAAAAAATATATCGACGATAAAGCAGACTTTGACTTTGATAAAACAACCAAAAAAAATTATATTTTCAGACGAAACTGGATGAGGGCGCTCTAAATTTTACCGTTGGCCGTGACTCATCAACTGGGTGGGCTTAAGAAAAATGGCACTAAAAAGAAACTCATATTTTGCAGGTTACAAACTTCAAGTTGTAAAATATGCAGCTGAAAACAGTAATCGAGCAGCAGAAAGAAAGTTTGGAGAACCGTGATGTACCAATAGATTACTATTTCAAGTGACGTCAGTAGCGCGGCGCGCCGGTTGTTTACATACAAACGTGCCCACACAAGGACTACCGGCATCATTAGCGGTGATCATTTCTAAGTGACACGGAGGACAAAGAGTTTGAAGGAATTAAGGATTTGGAGTGACATAGAAGGTTTGAAAAACTATTATGGCTTTTACGCACGCCCGGTCTCTACTGAGTCGGGGGCCGACGCTCGGCCGAGTGGCTGTCCGCGAACGGTGCGCGGGGCTCGGACATGGCCATTACGCACGCCCGGTCTTTCTGGAAGTCCACGCCGCCACACGCTTGGAAGTTTGTTTTGTTTAATAAAGAGCCGTTTACCAAACCTACGTCTATCCTTGTACTTTGTTAACGCTACAATCTAGTTATATAGTAGATCTGTGGAATAAAGACGAGGCTGACGTCAGGGCGCACGCGCGGCGATGTTGACAAAGGACGAGGAATTTGATCGATGGATTTAATGGAATTAAAGTGCACGGATGGTTTGATAATATTATTGGCTTGTATTATAGTTATTTAAAATATAGTTTATCTATCGTTATATGAGCCTGTGGAATATTTTGAAGCGCAAGCGCCCTCAGCCGTGCGCACCCATTGTTGACAAAGAACGATCGATGGATTTAATGAATTGGAGTGACACCGATGGTTTTATAAACATGTTATTCATGTAATAGTTGTCCTTAATCACTCTATATGTTACGTCAGGCCCGTTCTCAGCTCTTTGTTTGTGTTTGTCACGTTAGCATACCTATCGTTTAGCCTGTTGTTGCTATTTAATGAATTGGAGTGACACCGATGGTTTTATAAACATGTTATTCATGTAATAGTTGTCCTTAATCACTCTATATGTTGCGTCAGGCCCGTTCTCAGCTCTTTGTTTGAGTTTGTCACGTTAGCATACCTATCGTTTAGCCTGTTGTTGCTATCGTTTAGCCTGTTGTTGCTCGTTCATGACTGTTTTTGGTGTGGGATTTTGTCGAATAAATTGCCCCCAAAATGCGACTTATACTCCGGAGCGACTTATATATGTTTTTTTTCACTTTTTGGGGCATTTTATGGCTGGTGCGACTTATACTTCGGAGCGACTTATAGTCCGGAAAATACGGTAAATTTTGGAAAGTACATCAGGACTTTAAAAATATTTTCAAAATTTTAGCGACGGGTCTGTCACAATAATGCGACCAGCGCGGTCCAGTTGCGCCGTCGGCGACGTGCTACTGTTGCGCGTTCGGCGGTGTGCTGCAGTTGCGCGATCGGACAAAATTAAGCTCCCTGCGCACTTAGGTCCACTTAAATTTTGGAAAGTACATCAGGACTTTAAAAATATTTTCGAAATTTCAGCGACGGCTCTGTCACAATAATGCGACCAGCGCGGTGCAGTTGCGCGGTGGGCGACGCGCTACGGTTGCGCATTCGGCGGTGCGCTGCAGTCGCGAAGTCGGACAAATATGCGCAAATGAAAAAATGCTTAAAAAAGGCGGGGTTTTTTTGTCTTGAAACAGATTAAAAAAATGTCCATTATTTGTAATGGGAAAAATAGATTCGGAATTCGACCGATTCGCTTCTCAAACCGCCTTCTGGAACGGATTGTGGTCAAAAGCCAAGGTTTGACTGTATTTTTGCTATTCTGTTAAAGTTACACTTACATGTGAACTGGAAATGACAATAACACATAGTGAAAGCCAAATTGAGCAAATTGGCTATTTCAGAAGTGTGTGTCAAACTGGTAGCCCTTTGCCTTAATCAGTACCCAGGAAGTAGTTCTCGGCTTAAGAAAGGTTGGCGACCCCTGGACTAGATATATCAAACAAATGTATTATAAACAACAATTTTAACAAACTATCCGTGTCACTCCAAATCATTAAATCCATCGGAATATTCATCCTCTGTGTCAATAAAAAAAAACAAAAAAAACAGCTGTTGACTCCGGACCTACGTGCGCCGCTGACGTCAGCTTCGTCGTCAGTTGCGGCTCCAATTATTCCACAGATCTACGTATCTAACTAGATTGTAGCGTTACCAAAGTACCAGGCAAGACGTGGGTTTGGTAACCGGCTCGTTATTTCACAAAACAAGAGCTCAACATATGTGTGTGTGCTCCAAGCAAGCGCCCTGGATCGCTCCCCCCGCTGCCTTCACGACCTCGCTAGACAATCGGAAACTGCTCAAGTCTAACAACATACACGTTGCTACTCTAAATAAACCATGTATCAAACCCTAAACGAGAGCTCGGACACCTGCGGAGGAAACTCATTACCCAGGAAGTAGCTCTCGGTTTAAGAAAGGTTGGTGACCCCTGCAGTAAAGGCTACACAACAAACTGATGAATACCTACTTTTGAAATCAGAGACAAGTAAAAACTTTTTTAAAAAGATGAATGGTAATAAAAATTGCTATCAACATCTCTAAAAGTGAAGACATTTTGCAGTTTTTGTATTGACACAATGTCATTGCACAAGTCTTCACGGGCCCTCATAAAATGATTTGGCGTGCCATATCTGGCCCCCTGGCCTTGAGTCCGACACTGATGTGTCCTGATAGTATTTCAGTGTCAGTATTTCCTGGGGGTATTTGAGTCTGTTACCGTGGTGACAGACAAGTTAATTCAAGATTTTTTAAATCCATCTGAAATGACTATTACACTACTTCTACACTTGAAAGACCAACTTGCCAATGTTACCAATATCACATGCTGTCTAAAGTTGCTACAGTACGTGAATGATGTACATCTGCTCTTAAGAGTACCAGCAAAAATACTGATTTGTTGGTTCCAATATCACAATTGCACAATGTTACCACAAGCGTGATTAGGTAAATTATTTGAATGTTAGTTTATTTTGAGACTACAATCCTAAAATCCTTTGGTTGTAAAAATTTTCAAAGATTTTAACTGATTTAAAGCCCAAATATCACGGTAATAAATTCTACTGTTTTACGTTTTAGTCATTTAGTTGTGGTCTATATAAAGTGGAACAATGATGCTTTTGTTTGAATTCCTCGTTTTGATACCATCACAAGTCCCTCTTCTACTTGTTCTGAGGTGCGGCTCAGAGCAAGCCGTTTTGGTGCGGTCTCTTTAAATGCAAATGAGATACTTCACACCCCCAGGCCGCAATATGTGCGCCTCCCTTTCCGGTCGACACATTTTAGCCAAGGTAGTGTTTACTTTTTTTTTTTCCCTTTTTTTCAACGAGGCAGCTTACTTGCACCACAAACTTTTTATTTATTGAAAGATTTCAACTACAGAAGAATTGTCCATACAACCATACATGACACGTAATAAAATAAATCCACTCACAATATTTATGAACATTTTGTAAACAAGCCCTGCAGTCAAGCTACGAAGTAAGCTAATGCTTGCGAGAAGCTAACAAATGCGTTAAACACATTGTGTTACTCAAGAATAATACAGCACCTTCGATGCAATTAATCTGATACAACTACTGCAGCACCTGGAGGGATATAACATATTGGCCCGAATATAAGACAGCCCCGATTATAAGACGACCCCCTCTTTTTCAAGACTCAAGTTTGAAAAAGACTTTTTGAACACCAAATTTAATTTTTATACAGAAAATGATAACATTTGAAACAAATGATTATAACAATATATTCAAGAGATAAAGCATGTTATTTTTTTCCCCATTCATATCATGCAAAAACTGTCTATCACATCTTAACATCTGAACATTTAAATATGTAAACTAAAGTGCAATCACATTTGTAAATGAATGGCTTCTGGTTTTTGAAAATGTAAATAAACCAATTTAGTGTGATAAAACAACAACATTTCAATAACTGCATTAACCATTAAAGTGAAGTCTGTAACTTAGATTTAGACTTAGACTCAACTTTATTAATCCCTTGGGATTACTCCTTCAGGGAAATTCTGTGTCCAGTAGCAGTAAAATACAAAATACACAAGAAAAAACACAAGAGATAAAGATATACAGAAGATGCAGAAATACACACAGTGCAAGAGTTAGCAATGAAATGTAAAAGAGGAAAAAAGATAAACTAGGCAAGAAAATTGAGGGAGGTAAAAACACTACACAGTAGTTGCCATAATATTGCACATTGTATATTGACGTGTGAATGTGTACAGTTATTACAAGCATCTCCATGTCCCTGTTCATGTCCATGTCACCTCCTCCCCCCCAGTGAGGAGTTGAATAGCTTGGTGGCTTGGGGGACAAAGGAGTTCTTCAGTCTGCTTGTCCTACAATTGGGGAGGAGCAGTCTCCCACTGATCCGGCTCCTCTGATTAGTGATGACAGTGTGCAGAGGGTGACTGACATTGTCTATAATGTCCAACAGTTTTTTCAGTGTCCTTGCCTCTGCCACCGTCTCCAGTGAGTCCAGCTTCTTGCCGATCAGAGAGCCGGCTCGCCTGACCAGTTTGTCCAGTCTGGAGGTGTCCTTCTTGGATGTGCTGCTGCCCCAGCACACCACGGTGTAAAACAGGACACTGGCAACCACAGACTGGTAGAACATCTCCAAGAGTTTGTTGCAGATGTTAAAAGAACGTAGTCTCCTCAGGAAGTACATCCTGCTCTGTGTCTTCCTGTGAAGGTGGTTGGTGTGAGTTGACCAGTCCAGTTTTTTATCCAGCCACACCCCAAGGTACTTGTAGGAGTCCACAGCCTCCACCTCAGCCCCCTCCAACAGTACGGGCCTAGGCTTAGGCCTGTTCCTCCCAAAGTCTATGACCAGCTCCTTGGTCTTGGAGATGTTGAGCTCCAGTTGGTTGGCACGGCACCAGGTGGCGAAATCCCCCACCAGGCTCCTATACTCCTCCTCTCTATTGTCCCTGATACACCCGACAATGGCTGTGTCATCCGCGTACTTCTGTATGTGACACAGCTCAGAGTTGTAACAGAAGTCTGAGGTGTACAAGGTGAAGAGTACAGGGGCCAGCACTGTGCCCTGTGGGGCTCCAGTGCTACTGACCACAGTGTCAGAGATGGTGTCTTTTAGTCTGACGTACTGTGGCCTGTCTGTGAGGTAGCTGGAGATCCAGGTCACCATGTATGGGTCCACTCCCATCCTGCCCAGTTTGTCTCTGAGCAGGGGGGGCTGGATGGTGTTGAACGCACTGGAGAAGTCTAGGAACAGAATCCTCGCTGTGGCGCTTCCCTTATCCAGGTGGGAGTGAACTCGGTGCAGTAGGTGGAGGATGGCGTCCTCCACTCCAACATCTGACTGGTATGCAAACTGCAGGCAGTCCTGAGCATGTCGCACTTGAGGTCTGAGGAGACCGAGGAAGAGCCGCTCCAATGTCTTCATCAGGTGTGAAGTGAGTGCCACCGGCCGAAAGTCATTCAGTTCACTGGGCCGGGTCTTTTTAGGAACCGGCGTGATGCAGGATGTCTTCCATAGTGTAGGCACTATCCCCAGCTGCAGGCTGAGGTTGAAGATCCGTTGAAGTGGTTCCCCCATGAAGTGGTTCCCCCAGTTCAGCAGCGCAGGTTTTCAGTAGTCTGGGACACACCTTGTCCGGGCCTGGTGCTTTCCTGGGTCGAAGCTTCCTCAGCTGTCCTCTGACCTGGTCTGCTGTGAAGTAAGGCAGAGCTTGTGTTGGCGTGGGGGGGCTGGAGGAGGAGAGTGGTGGTGCTGTGGTATCTGGGGTGGGGGGGCAGGAGGAGGAGGGTGGGGGTGCTGTGTTGTTTCGGGGGTGGTGTGTTGTGGAGGGAAGGAGAGATGGCTGCAGTAGAGGTGGGGGGGTCGAGGGCCGATCAAACCTATTGAAGAAGTTGTTCAGCTCGTTCGCCCTCTCCATTGTCCCTTCAACGACCCTGGTCTTGGTGTTGTGGCCCGTGATAGTCCTCACACCTTCCCAGACGGCCCTCATGTTGTTTTCCTTCAGCTTCTGCTCCACCTTTGTCCTGTAGGTGTCTTTGGCTTCCCTCACACAGTGTTTCACCTCCTGCTGTGCTGCCTTCATGGCCTCCCTGTCTCTGCTCCTGAAGGCAGCTTTCTTCCTGTTCAGGACGGCTTTGACCTCCCGTGTTACCCAAGGCTTGTTATTCGGGTAGTAGCGGACTGTCTTAACAGGAGAGACCACATCCATGCAGAAGTTCAGGTAGTCCGTCAGGCAGTGTGTCAACCTCTCTATGTCCTCACGGTGCGGATCGATCAGCACATCCCAGTCTGTGGTGTTAAAACAGTCTCTCAGGACACTTTCCATCTCCGGGGTCCACTTCCTGATGGTGCGGGTTGCAACGGGCTGTTTTTTGACCAGGGGGGTGTACTCTGGTTGTAGGTGGATCAGGTTGTGGTCTGACTTCCCCAGTGGGGGGAGCGATGTGGCCTTGTACGCATCCCTCACATTGACATACATGAGGTCTATTGTCCTGTTGTTTCTTGTGGGGCAGTCAACAGCCTGATGGAAAACGGGCAGAGTAGAGTCCAAGGTTGCATGATTAAAGTCTCCAGCAATTATTACAAAAGCATTGGGGTGCTGAGTCGTTAGCCTGGCTGTGACAGTGTGTATAGTCTCACAGGCAGTGGCTGCGTCCGCGCTCGGAGGGATGTAAACACAGATGGTAATCACGTGACTAAACTCCCTCGGCAGGTAGTATGGCCGCAAGCTAACAGCTAGCAGCTCAAGGTCCCGGCAGCACAACACAGTCTTTACAGAAACATGTCCCGGGTTACACCAGCGATGGTTCACATACACGACCAGACCCCCACCTTTCCGTTTTCCACTAGCTTTGGCGTCTCTGTCGGCTCTCACCATAGTGAATCCCTGCAGGTCCACGTTAGCATCCGATACGAGGTGGTTTAGCCATGTCTCCGTAAAGATGAGCACGCTGCTTTCCCTGTAGGTCCGCTGGTTGTTCAGTGCCGTCAGCTCATCGATCTTGTTGGACAGGGAGTTCACATTCCCCATGATTACGGAAGGAATCGATGGTTTATATCTCCTCCGGTTCTCCGACCGCCTAGCTTTCAGCTTAGCACCGGCTTTGCAGCCCCGGTACTTCCTCCTCAGCTCCACCGGGATGTCGTGTCGTAGTCCGGCTTGCCCCATTATTCTCAGCGATAACAGTTCCTCCTTCAAGTATGTGAGCAAATCGGCTCCGCGTCGCATGATGATAAAAAAGAAGTGTCCACTAACTCCGAAAAGCAGTGAATAAATAAAGAAAGCAAGAGCTTAAAACTTAAAAGTCAAGAGCTGACCAGTTAAAGAACAAAGAAAAATAGACAAAAAATAATAAATAAATAATAAAATAAATAATCCGAAAGGTCGAAAAAAGTCAAAAAATAGTCAAAAACAAGAGAGCTACTGGAAAGGCTGCCGTCTCCTACAGCGCCGGAAGATCCTGTAGTCTTGAAACAAATCTGAATAAGGAAAAACATTGTAATAAAATAATGCAAACTGCTACTGCTATTGTTGGGGAGCCTGAGGACTGTATAGGGGGTTGGCTCGGATAGTTATGCTCTTTTCGCCCCCGGGTGTCGGTCAGAACACAGGAGGGAAGACGTGGTTCAGTTTTGATTGCTTTACTGAATTATTGGCAAAAAAATAATAATAAATAACCATAAATGAAATACACTCGGCAACACAGCAAACATAAGTCAACGATCGAGACAACAAAATACATTTGCTGGCGACCGTTAGTCGCCGTGCCGCTGCGTAATGGCCACTCATACGATGCGAGGCAAACTCAAAGGAGCGCCCCGGAGCTGTCAATCAAACGGCGCACACACGAAGAAAACCGCGTTCGGACAAACGGCACAACAGTGGACAATAGTAACAATGAAACGTATATACTCACTTTGTGTCAAAGACGCACACGATCACAGCAACATACTCAGTCGATTATGAGCGCGCCGGAGCTGTCAATCAAACGACGCGCACACGAAGCAAACCGCGATCGGACAACACGATCACAGCAACATACGCAGTCGATACTAGCAACCTTTAACTTACCGCTGCGCACAAGTGAAAATGGGTATAATGTCAAGACCCCGAATATAAGACGACCCCCACTTTTTCAGTATTATTTCAATGCAAAAAAACTCGTCTTATATTCGGGCCAATACGGTATAACTTTTCTACACACCTGGATACTCCTGATACACAAGAAAATGACTTTAAAAGCAAAATAATTTTCCATGATACGTGTCCTTTAAGATACTTTGAAGCCAATGAAGACCTTTCTTAGATTCAGGGATTCAATGCCTTTTAAGACTCTTTAAGAAAGCCACAAAAAAACCTGGACTCACTTGGAATTATTCTTATTTGGCTTTATTTGACGTCTTCAACGTTTTCACATGACCTACTTGGGATACATACCCTCACTGGTTTTCACAGCAGCCACAGCACAGTGTGTTGTGCCACACTTTTGGAGTTGTTTGTGAGCTGGGGTGGATATCCATCTCCATTCATGTGGGGGTAAAAATATTGATTTTTGATGTGCTGAATGTCACCGACTTTAAAGCCAGCGGTCAATCTTTCATGTAGGACTGTAAGAGTAAGTGCTGGAAAAATGTTGTTCAATGTCAAGATTATGCAATTTACCATATTTTCCGAACTATAAATTGCTACGTTTTGCACAAGCTTTGAAAACTGCGGCTTGTAGTCCGGTGCGGCGTATCTATAGATTTTTCGTGATTTTAGTGATGTCTAATACACGTATACACTTGCTAGTAAAAAGGTTGAGGACCGCGGTTGTGCAGCACCGCTTTGCTTGACGGAGGGATGTGACCAGACACACGGTCACTGAGGAGAAGAATGGTGTGTTGATCGCATGTCCATCCGCCAAGCAAATAGTGCCACACAATTGACACAAAGGAGACAGAACAAGATCAAGACGGACATTAATGGAGAAAAAAAGCTTTTGTACACAAACCCCAATTTCGATTTCGCTCTTAACAAAATAGAACTGCAGCTGCATGTACTGTCTGTAGAGGTTTCCTACAACCACTAGAGGGCACTGGGCTATTGTTGATGACATCTTGTTGCAGTATTTTTTTCCCGGTCTTTTCCAGAACTTTACGTGTAGCTTGTATCACTGCCAATTTTACCCCTGTAAGTGATCCCATTTTAATTATTATGTGTGTTTGCTAGTGTTCCCTGCACAATAGGTTTATCATGATCGTCGCTGAGTTTGCAGAGCTCTGTCAATAAACATTATGTTTATGAAAGGTGTGCGTCCCCAAAGAACCATCACTTTCCCGACAACCCTCTTTGTCTATATTCTCTTACAAAAGATAAACATTAAAACACCTGTGGTTTATAGTCCTGTGCGGCTTATATGTACGTATATGAACAAAACAAGATTTTCTCTTACTTTTAGCTGGTGCGTCTTATAATCAAGTGTGGCTTATAGTCCAGAAATTGTGGTAATTTGATTATGATAATTTTTTACGCATACCAGCCGGATTTATGAGGAAAACCTGTACCTTCACAGTACCTACAATAGTTTGCCTCATCTTGGAATTTTGTCTTTTTTAATACCATATTTTCCAGACTATAAGCTTGTGCAAAAAAGTAGCGGCTTATAGTTCAGAAAATACGGTACTTCATAACAGTAGGTAAATAATTTTTTATGCTGATCATTGAAAAAATGTCACACTATTTTGCAGGAAAATGTTATGGTTAGAATCTTTATATTATTCAAATCTATCCATCATTAGTTTAAAGGCACAGAGACACCGGTATATGTATAAATCGGTTTTAGTTAGCTCATAAGCTAACTAAAACAATTTATATTTATAAGCCCATAGGCTTATAAATATAAATTGACGATCGAAACAACGAAAAGGAAGCTGTTGCTCTGAAAAATATAATTTAAATTTGCCGCGCAGACGAGTTTGACTGCACCAAGCCGCCAGCCGGAAGTGACGTCTCATGACGTCTCAAGTTGTACGCGTTTAGCTTCAGTGAATGTAAACAAAAAGAGAACAGGGGCCAGCGCGGACACGTCGGGCCAGGCTTACGGCCAACCCAGCTCGCCCAGCCGTGCCTTCCATTCTCCTGGCGTACGTTCGTTCGCGGGACGACAAGATGGGTTGCGTTCGCCTGATAGGATCCACGAACCGGACAGTGCGTGCCTGCTGTGTGCTCGTGCTCACAGTGGCCTGGTTGACTGTCATCTTTCCGGACTCTGCTATGCATCAGGAGCGGCTAGCGTGCTATCACTCTCATTGTTCATCTTCTTTTATTTTTCCTGTGTTGTTTACTTGTATGTGCGTTGTGAACTCTGTCTTGTCACCCTGGGATAGTGAGAAACGTAATTTCGATCTCTTTGTGTGTCTTGACATGCGGAGGAATTGACAATAAAGGAGACTTTGACTTTGAGACTTTGACTTTGAAAAGTATGTCGAAGCGTGACGGGAGGGGCACAATTCAGAAAACGTGCTCACCTCATCGAAAAAATGCGATTTAAGCAATAAAATTAAAAATGCGCCTAAAACCTAAACCAAACGCTGCAGATGTTCCTTTCTTCATGCCCACTGGTCAACTCGGCACTCTAAAGCCCCCTGAGAACTTTTTACTATGCCAACCTAACCACAGTGACGGGAGAGGCACAATTCAGAAAACGTGCTCAGCTCGTCGAGAAAATGCGATTTAAGCAATAAAATTAAAAATGCTTATAAAACCTAAACCAAACGTTGCAGGTGGTCATTTCTTCATGTGCCGAGATCAACTCGGCACTCTAAAGTCCCCAAGAGCACTTTTTACTATGCCAACCTAACCAGAGTGACGGGAGGGGCACAATTCAGAAAACGTGCTCAGCTCAGCCCAAGTGAACTGCTAGATTCATCATATTCTGCGTCAAAAGAGGTTTCTGAATCGGATAAAATGATGCTAATATTGCCGCTAGAAACGGAGCTGTCGCTATCATCTGCCATGTTGTTTGGGTTTGTTGAGATCCGGATGTGCAACTTGTGACGTCACAGTAATGGCGCCACCAGTGTGGCTGCGTGCGGAACCCGATCGATAAACTGGCATTTAATTTTAGCTTTATTCTTAGTAATCGGTGTCCATTTTTAATTTCCAATGCGGCAAATGTATTCTCTTCATACATCAAATTCCATTCTAATTGGGAAAAAAAAGGGATGTCTCTAGGCCTTTAATATAAAACAATGTATGCATCATGATACTATCAGAACTTGGTATCTGAAAAATGTGGTCCATACTATCATGGGTACGAAATACAGGACAAGCTATAGAGATATGATGGGTCAAGGTATGAGACAGATATGATTGATAAATAAGAAAAATAAAAGGAGATTTTTTTTTTTTAATTCCCAAATTCCCAAAAAGTGTGTGATTCTTAATCACTGTGCACACCCATACAATAATTGTGGTGAAATGTCAAAGCCCGGGAACTTCGTGAGTATAAGGGGTCTAGAATATGCATATCAAAAGTTTGCCGTTCCCTTTCAAGCTTGTCTATCTCTTGTCAAAGTCAAAGTCAAAGTCAGCTTTATTGTCAATTTCTTCACATGCTAAAGAAACCGAAATTTCGTTCCCCGCTATCCCACGGTGACAAGACATGGCACACAATAGACAATCAAGTAAACAACAGCGTGCTGAATAAATAATGATAAATAACACAACAAATAAATAAGAGGAGCAAAAAGGAGCAAGTGAGCGTACAGCAGACATTCCAGAAAATAGCGCAAAAGTGCAGCACGCTACGCAGAAGCGGCTAGCGAGTTCAGGGTCCTAACAGCCTGGACAATGAAGCTGTTGGCGAGTCTGGTGGTGCGGGAGCGCAGGCTCCCGTACCTCTTCCCAGAGGGCAGAAGGTCAAACAAAGAGTGAGCCGGGTGACTCACATCACTCACAATCGCGGTTGCCTTGCGGGTAAGATGGGAGGTGTAAATGTCCTTCAGGGAGGGGAGCGAAGCACCAATAATCTTACCAGCCGTATTCACTATGCGCTGCAGGGCCTTCAAGTTCTGGTCAGTGCAGCCACCACCCCAGACAGCGATGAAACAGGAGAGGACGCTCTCAATAGTGCCACGGTAGAATGTAGACAGGACTGTCTGAGGAGCACATGCACGCCTGAGTTTCCGCAGGAAGTACAGGCGGCGCTGAGCTTTCTTTGCCAGTGATGCGGTGTTTGCCGACCAGGAGAGGTCCTCACTGATGTGCACCCCCAAGAACTTGGTGCTGCTCACCCTCTCCACCACAGCACCGTCGATGATCAGCGGCTGGTGTTTTGCTTGACCCTTCTGGAAGTCAACAACGATTTCCTTGGTCTTGTTGACGTTCAGCAGGAGGTTGTTGTCCCTGCACCACGTGGTCAGAAGGTCAACCTCCGACTTGTACCGAGTCTCGTCGCCCCCCCGTGATGAGACCCACCAGAGTCGTGTCGTCAGCAAACTTCACTATGCGGTTGTCGCTGTAGGTCGCAGTGCAGTCATGCGTCAGCAGGGTGAAGAGCAGTGGACTGAGCACGCAGCCCTGAGGGGCCCCCGTGCTCAGCGTGATGCTGGCGGAGATTTTGTCGCCAACACGCACCACCTGAGGCCTCTGACAGAGGAAGTCCAGTAGCCAGTCGCAAAGGGAGGTACTGAGGCCCAGCGCGTCGAGTTTGCAGATGAGTCGCTGCGGCACAATGGTGTTGAAGGCAGAGCTGAAGTCCACAAACAGCAACCTCACATAAGAGTCCTTTCTCTCCAGGTGGGTGAGGGCCGAGTGGAGGGCAGAGCAGATGGCATCCTCAGAGAACCCTTTGGCACGGTACGCAAACTGGAAAGGGTCAATGGTGGGGGGGGAGAACAGATTTCATGTGCACCATGACAAGCCGCTCAAAGCACTTCATGATGATGGGCGTCAGTGCCACGGGGCGGTAGTCATTGAAGCAGGACGGTGCAGATTTCTTCGGCACAGGAACGATGGTGGCAGCCTTGAAACACGAAGGGACGATGGCCTGCTGCAGGGAAACGTTAAAGATGGCCGTGAAGACACCCGACAGCTCGCCAGCGCAGTCCTTCAGCGCACGACCCGGGATGTTGTCAGGGCCCGCCACCTTACGGGTGTCAATAGCGGCAAGCGCCCTCCTCACTCCGTCGGCAGAGAGGCACAGGGGCTACGCATGTGTGTGTGTGTGTGTGTGGGGGGGGGGGAGTGGTCTTCAGCGGGCAAGTGCTGTTCTGGGCGTCGAAGCGAGCAAAGAAGCGGTTAAGATTGTTCAGCAGACGGACGTCGCCCTCGCAGCTTCGCGGCGCGGGCTTGTAGTCCGTGATGGTCTGAATGCCCTGCCAAAGGCTCCGTGCGTCCTTGCTGTCCTTGAAGTGCGTGGAGACCTTGCAAGAGAACGCCTGTTTCGCTTCTTTGAAGCCCCGGGACAGGTCGGCCCTCGCTGTCCTCAAGCCAGCCTCATCCCCCGCTCTGAAAGCTTAGTCCCTGGCCCTCAGCAGTCTGAGGACAGCCCCTGTCAGCCACGGCTTCCAGTTCGCACGAGTGACGACGGATTTCGAGCGAGTCACATCATCGATGCACTTCGCGACGTAAGAGGAAACAGAGTCAGCATACTCCTCTATGTCCGTCCGATCGTTGTAGGTGGCCGCCTGCTTAAACATGTCCCAGTCAGTAGTGCCAAAGCAGTCACGAAGGGCATCGGAGGCACCCACAGGCCACACCCGAACCCGCTTCCGAACCGGCCTGGATCCCCTTACCAATTGTCTGTATGCGGGCAAAAGCAAAACGGTGAGATGGTCAGAAAGCCCAAGATGGGGGAGGGGGGTGGCTTTAAAAGCTCCTTTATGCGCAGAATAGACCAGGTCCAGGAAGCTGTCTCCACGTGTCGAAAAAGTAACATTCTGGTGAAGCCTCGGGAAAACAGACTTCAGGTTGGCATGATTAAAGTCTCCAGCGAAGATGGTGAAACCGTCAGGGTGCGCTGTCTGTTGTTCACTGACAGCCTGGTACAGTTCACCAAGCGCCGCGATCCTCTCGCCTTCGATGTTGGAAGGCGGGATGTATACCGCGACTAGCAGAATCGCAGTAAATTCCCTCGGCAGGTAAAAAGGACGGCACTTGATAATCACAAACTCCGCTATTGGCGAGCAGTGCTTACATACCACCACAGAGTGCCGGCACCATTCTTCTCGGATGTAGACGCATATTCCACCTCCTCGCGACTTTCCCCCTCGTACAATGGCACGGTCCGCCCGATAGCACGCTAGCCGCTCCAGATGCACGACAGAGTCCGGAATGTTGACAGTCAACCAGGTCTCAGTGAACACGAGCACACAGCAGTTCCGCACCGTCCGGTTCGTAGACCTCAGCAGGCGAACGTAATCCATGTTGTTGTCCAGCGATCGAACATTCGCCAGAAGAATGGAAGGCACTGCCGGGCGAGCTGGGTTGGCCGCCAGCCTGGCCCGGACGCCTCCGCGCTTGCCCCTCTTCTGCCTCCTCGCACACCGTTTCCGACGCTTCCCAACCGAGGGAGGAATAGCGGGCGAGGTCGGCGACGTTTCAGGACGTAGCAGTCCGAGCGTCTTTAATGTCGCCGCTTCAAAGTCCAGAACACCACAAAACCCACTTCTGCTGATGTCGAGCAGAACCTGCCTGCTGTACTTGTAGCACGACACCGCACGACGAGACGAACACATAAGACTCTCGGACGAACACTCATTAAACGAACAAATCACCGCACTGGCGGGAGAGAGAGTGGCCGCTGCGTGTGCACGCGCCGCCATCTTGAAAACCATCTTGTCTGCCATCAAGTTAGTGAAACTATATTGCCATAAACTCTAAACTAAACTAACAAGCAGGAAATATGATATGCTGACATCAGGCTAACAAATGTGGCATGTAAATATTTAAATATTACTTTCAAATGCTTCATTCTGACTTTAAAAATTAGTCTTGCTATGTTAATGTACTATGGTAAAAGGGGCACACGGAGTGTTGGTGTTTTTTTTGATACATCAGTCATGAAATGCACATGGGAATTTTGGAGATGAACCACATCCACTCAATAGCAGGGGGGTATAAAAGTATTCTGACAGTCTTTATGAAACTGTGCTGTGCTACTACAGCTGTAAGGTAATCAGGCATGGCAGACACTTTGACAATAGGACTCTCTCGAGCCAAAAGTCAAATCCCCTGGCGTCCTTCACTTCCTGTTTGTGTGTGACCTTTGTAGAAGCAAACAACGAGCAGGGAGAGGGTGCGTTTTTCCCATATAAAATACTCAAACAAAGGATATATTGTACATGGTGCCCTGTAAATGCATCCATGTAAAATGAAGTACCGAAATCCCGCAGTCCATTAGGGGTAATGGTCGCGAGCAGAGCAACCGAACTGTTCAATATTTTGCCACGTACCGTTGCACTCCTAGTATTGATTTAAAACCCTCACTGTGTCATTTTGCATGCTATAGACAGAGGCTATAGCATGCCGTTACATTCGCGTCAGAATTAAAAGCATCCAAGAGGAAATGTTGAGCACAAAAACATGTTTTACTACCAGATATTTTGAATGGTATTTTTTCTGATAGCTTGATAGCTTTGTTTCATTTAATTTAAATCTTTATCCAATTTAATTGGTTTTAATTTTATTTTCATTCTATTTAATTGTTTTCCAATTTGAAACAGGCAAAAAAAATCAATAATTATTGAGAGACTGGTATGAAATACTATGTACGTAGTAATTCTCCTAGCCCGGCTAAGCACATTTTGTTTAAAAAGTTATTTAAGTTGTTTATTTTAGTTCATTTGACTTCTCATAGTTGTGTTGCCCTCTTATTTAAGGTTGAACATTTTAATTTCAAATAAAATAACCTAAATTCAGCCTTTTTTCTTTGAGTCCTGAAAAACAAAAATTCAATACGGACAGACGGACGCACACACGAGCACATGCGCAAGCACGCACGCGCGCACACATACACACACGCACACACAGACAGATCCCTCGCCACTTCAGGCTTTACCTTTCGCGAATGCGCTACTTCGCAGGTTCATAAGTGACGGGAGAAGGGCGTTTAAATACACGCTGATAGCGTGGGGCGTGCCTCTGAGCAATGTGCGTCACTGTGGACAAGCGCGGGAAGCACGGCAGCCAGCTTGTCACGAACGAGGCAGGAAAGCCATGTGCAACACGGACTGTTTATTTAGGGGATGCGAAGCCCTTCACGAAGCTCCTAAAAATCATTCCTTTATCATTTTGGTTCTGGATTGTTTATAAGTCAGAACAATGCTGTTGCTTGTCCTCAAATATGTGCAAAGTGATATGCCAAAACCCTCATAACCGTGCTGGTTGAGTTCACCAGCATCCATCCATTTTCAACACCACCCATCCTGCTCAGGGTTGCGGGGGGTGCTGGAGCATACCCCAGCTGACATCGCCAGCCAGTCGCAGGTCACATATGGAGACGAACAACCAATCGCACTCACATGCACACCACCACTGAGCGGGAATCAATCCCTCGCTGCCTGCACACAAGTCAAACGTGTGTACCCCTACACTATGAGCGGCGGGCTCACAATCACTAACACTAAATTAAATACATTTTGATTTTCCTTCAATGAAATGTAGCCACCCAGCCGCTGATCACTCAAACAGTAGCGACTTATTGATTACTGTGAGCAGTCATCAACTGACAGTGGAATTTCCATTCCAGATTTTGAGTCACACAGACATGAAGATATGTCAGTGTAATAGAAACACCAACAGCGACCTTGCCATAACCTCTACAATGGGAATACAAAACATGTTTGAGATCCAAAACGGCTGCCCATTTTCAGTAATATGGCATATTTGCTGCTGGCTGTACTGGTCAGTTTGAGCTGATGAAAACATAAAACCAGGCCTACACTACTCCTACGCTACACGTTTTTAAGAGTTAATACAAATTCTGACTAAAGATACAATAGGGGCTCTATTTCTGCAGTATAACCTTGAGAAAATATGACGGCAGCCTTTCATCACAGGCTACTCGATGTGTCAGATATGGTATTACTGATTATTAACTGCTTCAGAGAGTCTCCCCTGTGTTTTCATTCTTGTAGCTCCTTTACTGTTTAAGTCTTTAAAGGTATACTCATTGCTGCAAGTCAAGGTTTTCTCCTGAACTATAAATTCATAGTCAACATACACAGGAGTAATGGACGCCCTACCCCCTCAAACACACACACACACACACACACACACACACACACACACACACACACACACACACACACACACACACACACACACACACACACACATAAACAGTGTAGCCTCGGTTTTTGACCACAATCCGTTCCAGAAGGGTGTTCGAGAAGTGAATCGTTCGAATTTCTAATCATGTTTTCCCATTACTAATAATGGAAAAATAAAAAATCCGTTCCAAACACGAAAAAAAACCGCCTTTTTTAAGCATTTTTTCATTTGCGCATTTTTGTCCAGTCGTGCAACTGCAACGCACCACCGAACTTATTAACGCATTATTGTGACAGAGCCATCGCTGACATTTAGAAAATATTTTTAAAGTCCTGATGTACTTTCCAAAATTTAAGTGGACATCAGTGCGCAGGGAGCTTAATTTTGTCCGATCGCGCAACTGCAGCGCACCGCCGAACGCGCAACCGTAGCGCGCCGCCGACCGCGCAACTGCACCGCACTGGTCGCATTATTGTGACAGAGCGGTCGCTAAAATTTTGAAAATATTTTTAAAGTCCTAATGGACTTTCCCAAATTTAAGTGGACCTCAGTGCGCAGGGAGCTTAATTTGGTCCGATCGCGCAAACGCAGCGCGCCGGGCGCTCACAGACGCATTGCTTTAGGAGCGTCTTTGTGTTTTAGGATGGCTTTACTGCTCCCACTTGCTTCCTTTGGAGGCATGATTTGAGTTGATGCAATCATCAGAGTAACGCTAACGTAATAACAAACGGAGTCAGTTGGCATGCAGGTCCTCTCGGCTCATCTCGCAAGGTTTGACAACCGAATTTCGTCCGACATCGGAAGCAAAAAAATCTCGATTTTTTTTGTTCGAATACCGATTTGTTCCAGAACCGGGACATTCGAACACCGAGGCTCCATTGTATGTGTATATACTATATATATATATATATATATATATATATATAGTTATTTGTCAGTTTGTTTTGTAGCTTTTACTGTATATAATACGAGGTGCTCATACATTTATTTGGGTTGACAGTCATAATGGCCCTCCAAAAGAAGCTATGACTACAGTGCGGCCCACGAAAAAAATGAGTTTGACACCCCTGTTCTACACCATTCACTTTATTGTGTGAAGGCGATGGCCATATATTATTCTACACCATTCACTTTATTCACCATTCACCATTCACACTATTGTTATTCAACAATTTTATTCCCCCCACTTTTTTGACGCTTAACTAGTTCCACATACTTCAACCGATTCACTCCGTTCTACTTTTAACTTATTCCAAATATTCATGACACTGTTGCCTACATTTTTTTCTTTCCAAAAATGTTCTGTTTTCACAAAATTCACAAATTTCCAGCAAATTTTTCCCCATTCATTCTTAATGGCACATTCAACATTTCACATTTACGTCGTTCCAGTTTGAAATTGACATCATTCAGCACATTCAAATCACATTTGGAAAGATTCTCGACATTCCCAAAATTGCCAAATTAAAAAATTTCACGTTTCCATGTTTAAAATTTGCGCAAAATTTCACAAAATTTCCTTTTTCACTTCTCATTTCTACATGTTTCAACCGATTTAACCCATTCCAACTCATTTACATCCTTCCAGTTTCAAATTCACATCATTCAGCACATTCATATGACATTGGGGACATTCCCAAAATTGTCAAATTAAAAAATTTCACGTTTTTACGTTTAAAATTTCGCAAAATTTCACAAAATTTAATTTTTCACTTCTAATTTCTACATTTTTCAACCGATTCAACTCGTTCCAACTTTCAACTGTTCATCTTTTGCCTACCCATTCCACACCTTCACACTTAACCAAAAATTCAAAATTTTCAATTTTGAAATTCACACCAAATTTTCAAAAATTTTGTTTTTCCCCTCTAATTTCTAAATTTTTCAACCGGTTCAACCCATTCCAACTTTATTTACTTTGTTCACCTTATGCTTACCATATTCACCCCCTTCACCCCCACTTCCACTATGCTTACCCAATTCACCCTTTCACCCCCACTTCCACAGTGTGTCGGCCATCTTGGATTGACCCTGAAGTGACTCCAAATGACCTCAAAGTGAACCGGAAGTGCCCCAAATCACACCGGAAGTGGCTTAAGTTAAACCGGGAGTGCCCCAAATAAACCGGAAGTGACCTTTTTAAACCGAAAGTGACCCCAAATAAACTGGAAGTGACAAATAAAACCGGAAGTGCTCCAAATAAACTGGAAGTGGCCTAATTTAAATAGACCAGCTCAGTGGCCTAATAGTAGAGTGTCCGCCCTGAGACTGGAAGGTTGTGGGTTCAAACCCCGGCCGGGTCATACCAAAGACTATAAAAATGGGACCCATTGCCTCCCTGCTTGGCACTCAGCATTAAGGGTTGGAATTGGGGGGTTAGATCACCAAATGATTCCCGAGCGCGGCACCGCTGCTGCTCACTGCTCCCCTCTCCCCCAGGGGATGGATTAAAATCACATGGGGATGGGTTAAATGCAGAGGACAAATTTCACCACACCCAGATGTGTGTGTGACGATGATCATTGGGACTTTGGGACTTTGGACTTTAATTTAAACCGAAAGTGCCCCGAATCAAACCGGAAATGACCCAAATAAACCGTAAGTGACCTAAATTAAACCGTATGTGATGCAAATAAACCGGAAGTGACCTAAATGAAACCGGAAATGCCCAAATATACCGGAATTGACCTCAACTAAACCGGAAGTGACTCCAAACAAACAGGAAGTGCCCCAAATAAACCGGAAGTGACCTTTTAAAACCGGAAGTGCAGCAAATAAACCGGAAGTGACCTAAACGAAACCGGAAGTGTCCCAAACCAAACTGGAAGTGCCCCAAATCAAACCAGAAGTGACCCAAATAAACCGGAAGTGACTTATTTAAACCGGAAGTGACCCCAAATAAGCCGGAAGTGACCTCAGCTAAACCGGAAGTGCACTAAATTAAACCGGAAGTGCCCCAAATAAACCGGAAGTGACCGTATTTCAACAAGAAGTGCCCTAAATTAAACCAGAAGTGACCTAAATATAACATTTGCTCTAACTTTTACAATTTTCGTCCGATTCAACCCGTTTCAACTTTTGAACTCCAAAGTGAACCTTTTCAACCTGTAGTTTTAATTTTGTTCCATCCATCCATCCATCTTCTTCCGCTTATCCGGGGTCGGGTCGCGGGGGCAGCAGCTTTAGGAGGGACTCCCAGACTTCCCTCTCCCCAGCCACTTCATCCAGCTCATCCCGGGGGATCCCAAGGCGTTCCCAGGCCAGCTGAGAGACATAGTCTCTCCAGCGCGTCCTGGGTCGTCCCCGGGGTCTCCTACCGGTGGGACATGCCCAGAACACCTCCTCAGGGAGGCGTCCAGGAGGCATCCTGATAAGATGCCCGAGCCACCTCATCTGGCTCCTCTCAACGTGGAGGAGTAGCGACTCTACTCCGAGTCTCTCCCGGATGACCGAGCTTCTCACCCTATCTCTAAGGGAGAGCCCGGACATCCTGCGGAGAAAACTCATTTCGGCCGCTTGTATCCGAGATCTCGTTCTTTCGGTCACGACCCATAGCTCGTGACCATAGGTGAGGGTAGGAGCGTAAATCGACCGGTAAATTGAGAGCTTTGCCTTTTGGCTCAGCTCTCTCTTCACCACAACGGACCGGTACAGGGTCCGCATTACTGCCGACGCTGCACCGATCCGCCTGTCGATCTCACGCGCCATCCTCCCCTCACTCGTGAACAAGACTCCAAGATACTTGAACTCCTCCACTTGGGGCAGGATCTCATCCCCGATCCGGAGAGGGCATTCCACCCTTTTCCGATCAAGGACCATGGACTCGGATTTGGAGGTGCTGACCCTCATCCCGACCGCTTCACACTCGGCTGCGAACCGTTCCAGCGAGAGCTGGAGATCACGGCCTGAAGAAGCCAACAGCACCACGTCATCTGCAAAAAGCAGAGACGCGATGCTGAGGTCCCCAAACCGGACCCCCTCAACGCCTCGGCTGCGCCTAGAAATTCTGTCCATAAAAATTATGAACAGAATCGGTGACAAAGGGCAGCCTTGGCAGAGTCCAACCCTCACTGGGAACGAATCCGACTTACTGCCGGAAATGCGGACCAGACTCTGGCATCGGTGATACAGGGACCGAACCGCCCTTATCAGTTGGCTCGGCACCCCGTACTCCCGAAGCACCCTCCACAGAACCTCCCGAGGGACACGGTCGAACGCCTTCTCCAAGTCCACAAAACACATGTGGACTGTTTGGGCGAACTCCCATGCACCCTCGAGGATCCTGCCGAGGGTGTAAAGCTGGTCCACTGTTCCACGGCCAGGACGAAAGCCACACTGCTCCTCCTGAATCCGAGGTTCGACCTCCCGACGGACCCTCCTCTCCAGCACCCCTGAATAGACCTTACCAGCGAGGCTGAGGAGTGTGATTCCCCTGTAATTGGAACACACCCTCCGGTCCCCCTTCTTAAAGAGGGGAACCACCACCCCAGTCTGCCAATCCAGAGGCACTGTCCCCGATGTCCACGCAACGTTGTAGAGGCGTGTCAGCCATGACAGCCCTACAACATCCAGAGCCTTTAAGAACTCCGGGCGGATCTCATCCACCCCCGGGGCCCTGCCACCGAGGAGTTTTTTAACTACCTCAGTGACTTCGACCCCAGAGATTGGAGAATCCGCCTCAGAGTCTGAAGGCCCTGCTTCCTCAATGGAAGGCGTGTAGGTGGAATTGAGGAGGTCTTCGAAGTATTCTCCCCACCGACTCACGACGTCCCGAGTCGAGGTCAGCAGCACGCCATCCCCACTGTAAACAGTGTTGACGTTGCACTGCTTCCCCCTCCTGAGACGCCGGATGGTGGACCAGAATTTCCTCGAAGCCGTCCGAAAGTCATTCTCCATGGCCTCACCGAACTCCTCCCACGCCCGGGTTTGTGCCTCAGCAACCGCCGAAGCCGCGTTCCGCTTGGCCATCCGGTACCTGTCAGCTACCTCCGGAGTCCCGCAGGCCAAAACGGCCTGATAGGACTCCTTCTTCAGCTTGACGGCATCCCTTACCGCCGGTGTCCACCAGCGGGTTCGGGGATTGCCGCCACGACAGGCACCAACGACCTTACGGCCACAGCTCCGGTCGGCCGCCTCAACAATGGAGGCGCGGAACATGGTCCACTCAGACTCAATGTCCGCCGCCTCCCCCGGGACGTGGGAAAAGCTCTGCCGGAGGTGGGAGTTGTAGCTCTTCCTGACAGGAGATTCTGCCAGACGTTCCCAGCAGACCATCACAGAGCGTTTGGGTCTGCCAGGTCGGACCGGTATCTTCCCCCACCATCGGAGCCAACCCACCACCAGGTGGTGATCAGTTGACAGCTCCGCCCCTCTCTTCACCCGAGTGTCCAAAACATGCGGCCGCAAATCCGATGACACGACTACAAAGTCGATCATCGAACTGCGGCCTAGGGTGTCCTGGTGCCAAGTGCACACATGGACACCCTTATGCTTGAACATGGTGTTCATTATTGAAAATCCGTGTCGAGCACAGAAGTCCAACAATAGAACACCACTCGGGTTCAGATCGGGGGGGGGCGTTCCTCCCAATCACGCCCTTCCAGGTCTCACTGTCATCGCCCACGTGAGCATTGAAGTCACCCAGTAGAACGATGGAGTCCCCAGAAGGAGCGCTCTCCAGCACTTCCTCTAGGGACCCCAAGAAGGGTGGGTACTCTGAGCTGCCGTTTGGTGCATAGACACAAACAACAGTCAGGACCCGTCCCCCCACCCGAAGGCGGAGAGAGGCTAGTCGGAATCTTTCTGCCTCGCACACCAGCTCGGGCTCCTTTCCAGCCAGAGAGGTGACATTCCATGTCCCAAGAGCCAGCTTCTGCAGCCGGGGATCAGACCGCCAAGGTCCCTGCCTTTGGCTGCCGCCCAGCTCACATTGCACCCGACCCCTTCGGCCCCTACCACAGGTGGTGAGCCCATGGGAAGGGGGACCCACGTTTCCTTTTCGGGCTATGCCCGGCCGGGCCCCATGGGCGAAGGCCCGGCCACCAGATGCTCACCTTCGAGCCCCGCCTCCAGGCCTGGCTCCAGAGGGAGGCCCAGGTGACCCGCGTCCGGGCGAAGGAAAACTAAGTCCATTTATACCACTCATCATAAGGGGCTTCTGTGAGCCGTGCTTTGTTTGGCCCCTCACCTAGGACCCGTTTGCCATGGGTGACCCTACCAGGGGAATGAAGCCCCCGACAACATGGGTCCTAGGATCATAGGGGCACACAAACCCCTCCACCACGATAAGGTTACGACTCACGGAGGGGAATTTTGTTCCAAATTTCAAAAATTTTTGGCGCAATCTTTTTTTAAAATACCCATTCATAGTCCTCGCCTTCACACGCAATTTCTCCAGAAGGGTTGAAACGGAAGACTCCATGAATGCGCTAAAAAATGAGCTTTTGCAACAAAATTGGGATCCGATATATAGGGAAATTGATACTAACAAAGCGTATGATAAATTCCTAAGTATTTTTAAGTTATTATATGATAAACATTGCCCAATTAAACGATACTGTAAAACACACAAGTATAATGAGAATCAGTGGATGTCAAAGGGTCTGCGGAATCCCTGTAAAAAGAAAAATACATTATATAGGGAATTCATAAAGCATAGAACTAAGGAATTAGAAGAAAAATATGAGAAGTATAAGAATAAGCTAATATCTTAAGGAATTGCAAGAAAGACGATTATAATAACTTACTAGAAAATAACAAGCACAATATAAAAGGTATATGGAATATTCTAAATAGCATAATTAGAAATAAATCTAGACATATTAATTACCCACAGTATTTTATATATAATGCTAAAACTATAAATGATAAGAATGAAGTTGCTAATAATTTAATAACTTTTTTTGTAAATATTGGACCAAAACTAGCTGAGGAAATTAGACAATCAAGAATAGATAATGACAAATTACATAATAGATAGAAATACAAATTCTATGTTTCTGAAGCCTGTAATAGAAAAAGAAATGATAGATATAGTACATTCCTGCAAAAACAGAAAATACAATAACAACGGAGTCAGTCGGCATCCGGGCCGCGCGGTCGGGTTTTCTTGGGTCCTCCCGGCTCATCTCGCGAGGTTCGACCTCCGAATTTTGTTCGACAACCAAAGCAAAAAAATCTCGAAGTTTTTGTTCGAATTCCGATTTGTTCGAGAACCAGGACGTTCGAAAACCGAGGTTTGACTGTAAAATAAATAGATGCAGCTCACTGACAAGTGCCGCTATTTGAGCTAATTTTAGAACAGTCCTGCGGGCGACCCATGCGGTCCTCACGGGCGACCTGGTGCCCGCGGGCACCGTGTTGGTGACCCCTCCTTTGCTTTACTGTATATACTAATATGACGTTCATACATTTATTTAGGTTGACATAATGGCCCTCCAAAAGAAACTATGACTACGATGTGGCTCGCAAATAAAATGAGTTTGACACTTCTAATCTAGAATAACAAACTAACAAACAAACTGCCAAACTTGGAAAATATGAGCCTGAAATATGAGCTGCAGTTTAGTGTGTATAGATTAGTAGGGCGATTTACTAAAGTATGTTTTTGATTTGAAAGAAAAACCTGTGCTTGTTTGTTTACAAAGTGTTCCCCCCCCACCCTGTCAGTCAGTGCTGCCGAGGGACTCACACACGCGTGCACAAACACACGCACAAACACCCACACACATTTCAGGCCTAGGGCAAAAAAAAAAAAAAGATAAACACAGTAAAATATTGTTGTGAAATCCCATAAGCCCTCTGTTCATGTCAGTAAAGCTGGAAGCATTTTCTTCTGAGCTGCACACCATGTGATGGAAAAACAGGCGTCACTACAGCAATTCAGCTTTGCTGAGAAGAGGATTGTGTTTAGTTGTGTAAGAGGAGAGAAGCTCTGAAACCCGATGCTGTAAAACAATTTAAGAAACTTACTCCATTTCAACATTTTCTTATTTTGCGTTGACAGGAATAGGGCACTGTATCCCGTATTTTCCGCACTATAAGACGCTGCGGTTTAAAAGACGCAGACTCAATTCTGGGGATTTTTCTGTATTTAATCCACACATAGGTCACACCGCCCATGCATGCCATGATTTACGGTAAACAAAAAAATGTCACGGGAGAAAGACAGTAAGTTCGGTTGTAGTTTATTCTACTATATAATCATGTATTGTATTGACCTCACATATTAATACGCGAATCCGTCAAAATCCTCATCTTCTGTATCCAAATCAAACAGTTGGGAAAGTTCGCCATTAAACTATGCCAAGTTTGCTCTTGTCATTATCTCGTCGTTGTCACGTTGCTCTTCCGCAATGTTCCTGGCTTTCCAGAAAGCTCTGACTGTGCCTTCTAAGCATGTCTCTTTGTTTTTCATTTTAGAGCGTCCTAAGGCTGTTTGCTTTGCACAAACGATAGTATTTATTTATCACTGGCGGCGGAGGTACCTACTCTGTTCCGTAGTCCTCTGATTGTTTTTTTTTTTTTTTGCCCCGATCTTTGTAAAACGTAGTGTCCTCTGATTGGTTCATCGGGTCTACATATTATGCCTGTATATTACATCTCTGTGTGGCTTTCGCCACACAAAACAACTTTACAAATTTGCACAAACGATAGTATTTATTTATCAATGGCGGTGGAGGTATGTACTCTACGTATTACGTACAGCTCTGATTGTTTTTTTGACCCGATCTACGTAAAACGTAATGTCTTCTGATTGGTTCATCGGGTCTACATATTACGTCTGTATATTCCGGAAACCACATGAACCAACTTTACAGACTTTGAAATTCCGTCCACACAAAAGGTGCACATTATTAAAGGCAC
Organism: Syngnathus scovelli; assembly: GCF_024217435.2. Taxonomy (NCBI): domain Eukaryota; kingdom Metazoa; phylum Chordata; class Actinopteri; order Syngnathiformes; family Syngnathidae; genus Syngnathus; species Syngnathus scovelli. Next base: position 1,336,619 of record NC_090859.1, read on the forward strand.
ACCTTCATTTTTTGAGAAAATTAAAGGCTTTTAAGTGTGCCTTATGATGCGGAAAATACGGTAATTCAATGTCCAAGTGTACAAAAGAAGTGAGTGAATGTGCAGCGATTAGAAATTGGACCGATAAAACAGGATGGAATGTCAAAAAAACAGCAGAAAAATCTGTACTTTTTTTTGCTTCTTTTAAATCACAGGTGTCAAAGTCAAGGCCCGGGGGCCAGATACGGCCCGCCACATCATTCTATGTGGCCCGCAAAGACAAATTGTGCATCAAATTCTTGTGTCATTACTAGAATTGCAAATTGTCTTCACTTTTAATAATCTTTTTTTTTAAATATTTGACCAGTTTTTACTCATCTGATTTGAAAACGAGTTATTTGTCAGTTTGTTTTGCAGCTTTTACTGTATATAATATGAGGTGCTCATACATTTATTTGGGTTGACAGTTATAATGGCCCTCCGAAAGAAGCTATGACTACAATGCGGCCCGCGAAAGAAATGAGTTTGACACCTCTGTTTTAAATAAACGGATTGTGTAAACATTCACATATTGCAAGCTACTTAAGCCCACAGAGACAAAGAGAAATGATCAAATGTCCACAATCTCATCTCCACATTGTATGGCAGAAATCTCCTGTGACTGTCCACCCTGTTTATTGTTTCTATCACTGAAACTCTATAAGAGACCTGCTGACTTGGCCAAAATGACATGTACGGGTTCTGACAATAAGATTTTTGTTCTTGAGCAGTCCTGAATTACAAAGTGACTGTGTCAATGGTGCAAGAGGTGATGAGACAGAACTTCAAAGAGAAAATCTCGTGAAAAATGTGAATTCACCAGAATGAGTGAGTAAATGCTATCTGAACACAGGTCAATCATAATTTGTAAGGATTATTGCCTTCTTCTATTAATATTTGACTGCCGCTTTAAATTGTATTAGGTGTCATTTATTTGATTCAATGCAGTGTCATATTGTAATTGCAATTCTCTATTCCATTTAAAACCCTTTAGGGTGCAACCTGTTTTTTTTTTTTGTTAATTAGGTTTACAAAGTGTGGCTATAAAAGAATCCTTCTAAATTAGTAAAACATGTGCACTGGCAAGTGGATAGACACGTAGATGCTTGCAAATACTGTATATAAAAAGGATGTCGTACAGTTTTCCATGACGACAACAGGAAATTGAGCTGGCTAAAATAAGCAGACAGCTGCCATTACATCAAATTGACCCTGAAATACTGTAAATAGAAGAAGAAGAATGCCTTTATTGTCATTTTACAACTGGTATATAACAAAATAAAGACATTCCACCAGTGGGAAGTGTGGCTCCCACCAGGGAGTGGCTGCCATGCAAGGCACTGCCAGGTGGCACTGGGAGCAAATTAGTGCTCAAGGAAACTTGAGGGGTGAGGACTGAACCCACAACCTTCAAGTTGGGAGACAATCACTCTACCACTGAGCCACACGGCCTTGTATATATACTTAATCGATATAATATACATACTTGCCCTACTTTTATTTCAAAATTTACTATAACTTGGAATAACTTGTTCCAGAGTAACAATCAGCATCATAAAAGAATATTAGAAAATTGGTAAATTTATTATTCTTAATTATTAACTGTATAGACAATGTTTTGAAAGTAAAAATAGTCTTTTTAATTGCACGTGTAGAGTCAGTTGCGTCTCTGGAATGTCTGTGATCATGAGCCAAATACAGCAACCACATAAAACTGCCCATTTCCAAAATTGGCAAAACTGGCATCCCACTTAAGTCAGAGGTGTATTAATGTAATATGTACTGTATGTATGCTGTACGCACACGCACACACAGACACCCAGTGTGTGCGTGCGTGTGTGATGTCTGTATGTGTGTGTGTGTGTTTGTGTGTGTGCGCGCGCACGTTTAATTTATTTTATAAAATAATTATTCCATCCATCTTAACCATCAACCTGCATGGCAACAGTGAACAATCTCTTGCTGCAAAGAATACCTTTGGATCTTTGACTGCAATGGGAATAAAGGGAATAAAGGGGAGGGCCATAAAAAAGGTTTCATCTTGAGGTCACAGAAGTTGTCTCAGGGACCCAATTTTACGTTACTCACTCAAAGGAACAATTCTTTCTCAATTTCTCTCCCTCACACTTTTTCTTAGTTTCTTCTTTTTTTCTTCTTCAGGAACCTTTTGAAGATGGGTTTGCCAATGGTGATGAGCTGACCCCAGCTGAGGAATCTGCAGCAAAGGAGGCTGCTGAATCTAAAGGAGTTGTCAAATTTGGCTGGATTAAAGGAGTTTTGGTTTGTTGTCTTACATATCTTATACATATCAGGCAGGGGGAGTGGGAGGATTTTAATCAACAAATTAAACCACAAATTAGTATAGATTAATAGGAACAATAAGAACAAAGTCAGTCAAAAGCCAAAGAAAAAAAAATACACCAGTATCAATTTTAGGGGGAAAAAAGTGACGCAATGCCACCATTAGGTAATCTGGAGCCCTGTTATAGAGGCATGACAAACATTTTAGTGAAGAATATGCCTTTAAGTTAACACCCCAACTATTCACAGTTGTTACAATTGATGTTGTGACATCATTATACATGTTGTCATCACTCAAACTGTCAGTTCAAACAGTAGAACTGTGGCTGTATGTACAGGGTCCGCCAAAATGATCTGACACATTTGTAGCTTTAATAAAATGCAAATAAATTAAAGGAACAAAAAAGTTTTTTTTATTTTTGAAAAGTACATATGATGCCGTTTTGTTTCATTTCATTTAAAGTCCCAAAAAGTTAAAGTCCCAATGATCATCGTCACACACACATCTGGGTGTGGTGAAATTTGTCCTCTACATTTAACCCATCCCCATGTGATTTTGATCCATCCCCTGGGGGAGAGGGGAGCAGTGAGCAGCAGCGGGGCCGCGCTCGGGAATCATTTGGTGATCTAACCCCCCAATTCCAACCCTTAATGCTGAGTGCCAAGCAGGGAGGCAATGGGTCCCATTTTTATAGTCTTTGGTATGACCCGGCCGGGGTTTGAACCCACAACCTTCCAGTCTCAGGGCGGACACTCTACTACTAGGCCACTGAGCTCCGTTTCGTTTTCGAATAATGTTATTTCGTTTTGTTTCAGTTGCTAACATGAATTGGACCGGTGAGCATCGCGCTTTCATTGTTGAAACGTTTATCAAGAACGAATCTGTAACTGCAACACAAAGAACGTTCCGTTTGCGCTTCAGACTTTGTAGACATGATCCCGTACCTGCTCGAAAAACGATCTTGTTATGGGTTACTAACTTCAGAGCCAGTGGATCAGCATTGAAACGAAAAAGAAAGAAATTGCTGCTATTCCCCATGAAATGATCCGCAGAGTTATGGACAACTTTCGTGAACGCCTTCGACAGTGTGTGGACAATAACGGCTCCCATTTTTAAAACCAAATGAAACAAAATAGCATTATATCGATTGTCCTTTATGTCAACATAAATGCGCGCCGCTGACGGCGCTTGCACTTCAAAATATTCCACAGGCCCATATAACGATATATAAATTAGATATCAAATAACTATTATATAAGCAATAATGTTATCAAACCATCTGTGTCACTCCAAATCATTAAATCCATCGATCGTCCTTTATGTCAACAATGCCAGCCGGATGCGTGCAAGCTGACGGCGCTTGCACTTCAAAATATTCCACAGGCCCATATAACGATATATAAATTAGATATCAAATAACTATTACCGTATTTGCCGGTGTATTGGTCGACCTTTTTCGATCCAAAATCGACCGAAAAAAAATCAACCTCGACTTATACACCGAGTCATAAAATTTAACTTCGTATTCATCGCTTCAAATGTGATGGTAACCAAGGCCGTTTCTCATGCATCTCATTGTGCGTTGCACTTAGAAAATTTGAACCGGGCGGCGTGCGCGAGTGCGCGGCCCGCTGAAAGTCGAATGAGGCGCCGCGATCTCCTCCGCGGTGCTTATAAAGTGCCGATCCGCTCGGCTTGGAGCTATTTCCGGCCTCCCGTTGGTGCCAGGCGGCGTGCGCGAGCTCGCCGGCCGCTGGAAGTCGAATGAGGCGCTGCGATCTCCTCCGCGGTGCTTATAAACGGCCGATCCGCTCGGCGGGGGCTATTTTCGGCCACTTGGCGCGTGCGCACGGCCTCCCGGATGTGCCGGGCGGGTGCGCGAGCTCGCCGGCCGCTGGAAGTCGAATGAGGCGCCGCGATCTCCTCCGCGGTGCTTATAAAGTGCCGATCCGCTCGGCTTGGAGCTATTTCCGGCCTCCCGTTGGTGCCGGGCGGCGTGCGCGAGCTCGCCGGCCGCTGGAAGTCGAATGAGGCGCCGCGATCTCCTCGGCGGTGCTTATAAACAGCCGATCCGCTCGGCGGGGGCTATTTTCGGCTACTTGGCGCGTGCGCACGGCCTCCCGGATGTGCCGGGCGGGTGCGCGAGCTCGCCGGCCGCTGGAAGTCGAATGAGGCGCCGCGATCTCCTCGGCGGTGCTTATAAACAGCCGATCCGCTCGGCGGGGGCTATTTTCGGCCACTTGGCGCGTGCGCACGGCCTCCAGGATGTGCCGGGCGGGTGCGTGAGCTCGCCGGCCGCTGGAAGTCGAATGAGGCGCCGCGATCTCCTCCGCGGTGCTTATAAAGTGCCGATCCGCTCGGCTTGGAGCTATTTCCGGCCTCCCGTTGGTGCCGGGCGGCGTGCGCGAGCTCGCCGGCCGCGATCTCCTCCGCGGTGCTTATAAACAGCCACATGCGCACGGCCTCCCGGAATTTGAACACATTTCGTCAATAAATTTCGCATATTGAATTTTGAAGTTTAGTATAATGCAACAATTGAGCTCGACTTATACAAAGGATATATCATAAAATCGTAAATTTCCGTCGAATTTTAGGGGGTCGACTTATACACCGAGTCGACCTGTACACCGGCAAATACGGTATATAAGCAATAATATTATCAAACCGTCTGTCACTCCAAATCATTAAATCCATTGATCAAATTCTTCGTCCTTTGTCAACAACGCCGCGCGTGCGCGCTGACATCAGCATCGTCGTTATTCCACAGATCTAGTATATAGTAACTATATTGTAGCGTTAACAAAGTACAAGGAAAGACGTGGGTTTGGTAAACGGCTCTTTATTTAACAAAACAAACTTCCAGGCGTGTAGCGGCGTGGACTTCCAGCCACGGAGGTGGAAGAGAGCTCCATAGAATAGGACCGGGCATGTGTAAAAGCCATGTCCGAGCCCCATCCACCGTCCCCGGACAGCCACCGGGCCGAGCGCCGGCCCCCAACTTCCATCCACGGAGGTGAAAGAGAGCTCCGTAGAGTAGGACCGGGCGTGCGTAAAAGCCATGTCCGAGCCCCATCCACCGTCCCCGGACAGCCACCCGGCCGATTGCCGGACCCCAAATTCCATCCACGGAGGTGAAAGAGATCTCCGTAGAGCAGGACTGGGCGTGCGTAAAAGAGATAGTTTTTCAAACCTTCTGTTTCACTCCAAATCATTAAATCCTTCAAACTCTTCGTCCTCCGTGTCACTTACAAACAAAGCCGCTAATGATGCCGGTAGTACGTGGGGCCCTTAGTCATCTCCGTCATCCCGTGATCGAATCGTTGTCCTTTATGTAAACAACCGCCACGCCGCAACGCTGACGTCACTTGAAATTCAAATTACAAAAATCCCTTGCTACATCGCGGTTCGTTTATCGTGGTTTCACCTTTTTTTTTTTTTTTTTTTTAAATTTTGAAAATTTGTGAATAAATTCACATAAGTCGCTCCTCAGTATAAGTCGCCCCCCACCCAAATGAAAAACAAAACGCGACTTATAGTCCGAAAAATACGGTATATAATATATATATATATATATATATATATATATATATATACTGCTCAAAAAATTAAAGGAACAGTTTTTTATCAGGGTATGGCATGAATTCAATTAGACTTTTCTGATAAGATTTTGGTCAGGTACATGGCAGAGGGGGTTGTTAATCAGTTTCAGCTGCATTGGTGTTGATAGAATTAACAACAGGTGCACTCGAGGGGCAACAACGGGATGGTCCCCAAAACAGGACTGGTTTTGCAGGTGGCCATTTCAAGTTCCTTCCTCCTGATCTTTTTTAACTGTTTTTCCATAAGTGTTGGTTTTAGCTAGAGTCATTATCACGACTGGGAGCATGAGGCGATTTCTTAACCCTCCTGAAGTTGCGCAGAAGATTTGATGTGTCTCCCAGTACAATCTCCAGAGCATGGAGGAGATTCCAGGAGACAGGCAATTACTCTAGGAGAGCTGGACAGCGCCGTAGACGGTCCTCGTTCCATTAGCAAGACCGATATCTGCTGCTTCATGCAAGGAGGAACAGGTTAAGCACTGCCCGAGCCCTACAGAATGACCTCCAGCAGGCTACTGGTGTGAATGTCTCTGCACAAACAGTCAGAAACAGACTTCACAAGGGTGGCCTCAGGGCACGACATCCTGTAGTGTGCCCTGTACTCATTGCTCAGCACCGTGGAGCTCGATTGGCATTTGCCATAGAACACCAGGATTGGCAAGTCTGCCACTGGCGCCCTGTGCTTTTCACAGATGAGAGCAGGTTAACCCTGAGCACCTGTGATAGACGTGAAAGGGTCTGGAGAAGCCAAGGAGAGCGCTATGCTGCCTGCAACATCATTCAGCATGACAGGTTCGGTGGTGGGTCAGTAATGGTCTGGGTAGGCATTTCCATGGAGGGACGAACAGACCTCTAACAGGCTAGAGAACGGCAGTCTGACTGCCATTAGGTATCGGGATGAAATCCTTGCACCCATAGTCAGACCCTACGCTGGTGCAGTAGGTCCTGGGTTCCTCCTGATCCACAACAATGCCCGGCAAGAGTATGCAGACAAAATCTGGAGGATGAAGGAATTGACACAATTGAATGGCCCTCACGATCACCTGATCTAAACCCGATAGAAAACATCTGGGACATAATGTTTCGGTCCATCATACGCCGCCAAGTTGCTCCTCAGACTTTACAGGAGCTCACTGATGCCCTTAGACCAGGGGTGGGCAATTCATTTTTACAAGGGGCCACATGAAAAAACCTCAGTTGTGTCAGAGGGCCACACCTACGATAACTTAAACCTGCTAAATTTTCTTCCATTGTAAAATGCACAAAATTATTTATTTTAAATAGCTGGTACTGGTAATTAGAAGAATACAATTATTCTGTTTATATTTATAATTAAGCTGTGTGAAACTGTTGTGTATAGGTCAAATAAAACACAATCATTAATCAGTACAATTTATTCTTAACTTCTTTAACTTTTCCTCAACTGACAAAGCCGCTGCATCTCTGGGTTTGATAAAAAGTCCTTGTTGGGCTTGCAGTTTGGCTAGCAATGCATCAGCCTCTGTTGCGCGCTGTTTATCAGACAGATGTATTTTTTCTCATGCTTGGTCGTGTAGTGGCGACTCAAATTATATTCTTTAAACACAGCGACCTGTGTACCACAAATCAGGATCAAGGCTTTACCTTTCATTTCTGTAAAGAAATACTTGGCAGTCCATGTCTTGTTGAAAACACGGCGCTCCTTGTTAACTTTTCTTTTCTGAGGGTCAGCACACATTTATTTCTCGGGCAGCATTACTTCTCATTGTTCACCTTCACGCACAGCTCACATACACGTACGCTCCACGGAAGTGCGACGCCTTTCAAAATAAAAGTAAAACAGTTGTATTGCACGCACGACACAGATTCTTTTTTTTTTTTTTTTTTTTAATTAAGTTGTAATCAAATATAATTTACGATTGGCCTCATGCGGGCCGGACAGGGAAGCACAAAGGGCCGGATGTGGCCCGCGGGCCGTATTTTGCCCAGGTCTGCCTTAGACAGATCTGGGAGGACATCTCACAAAACACCATCCGTCGTCTCATTAGGAGCATGCCCCGACGTTGTCAAGCATGCTTACAAGCTCGTGGGGGCCACACAAGATATTGAAAAGAATTTTGAGTTGCAGAAATTGAATTTAGGCAAAATGGACAAGCCTGCCATATGATTTTTTCACTTTGATTTTTGGGGTGTGTATATACTGAGCCCTCTGTAGGCTGAAAACTTTTATTTTCATCAAAAGATGTGGCGCCCTTTGTTCCATTAAACTGTCCATATCAGTATAGATATCCCCCCCAAGAATTCACCATTGAAATCTGATGTTTTCAAAGTGTTCCTTTAATTTTTTTAAGCAGTATATATATGAACAGATGTGTCCTGCACATTTTATCCTAAGTAACAATGACAAAAATGCAATTTGAGTTATCCATCCATTTCGAGGACTGTATTTCCCGCACCATAAGGTGCACTTAAACGCCTTTAATTTTCTCAAAAACTGAAGGAGCGCCTTTTTGATGCTTTTAAATGATTTGTCCTTTTTTTTTTTTTTTTCCCCCCAGGTCCGCTGTATGTTGAACATATGGGGTGTGATGCTCTTCATTCGTATGTCCTGGATTGTGGGTCAGGCTGGAATTGGTGAGATCACATTGACATGGAACGAATGGGTTAATTTCATTTTGAGGTAATGTCTTAGCTTCTTTTATGATGGTCAACCACAGGGGTCAGGTTGTGCCAACAGCAGTCTAAGCAGGGAGGTCTGGGCTTCCCCAGCCATTTAATCCAGCGCTTCGGGCGAGGTGTTGCCAGATGAGCTGAGAAATCGTCGCACCAGCGTCTCCTAGCTATTATTTAGGGCCTCGTTCCTGTGGGGTATGCCAGGGCCAGAACACTTCAGCAAAGCCCAGGAGTCGTTCAGGAAACATCCAGGAGGAGACATCCAATCAGATGTCTGAGCCTTTTTATCTGGCTCTTTTTGAGCAACGGCAAGGAGCAACGGCAGCTACTCTGAGCCTCTCTCAGATGACTAAGCTTAGTGTTGCACCAAGTAGCTGCACTATACTGTGATATTTAGCTGGCAAAAATGACTCGATACTATCATTTTGTCCGTCCGTACTTGGAAAAATAAAATGCAGTGCTAGCACTTCATCTCTGTGTTACAAGGGGCTGGTTCCCAACATGTTGGTATCCAAGTCACACATGCTTCCTCTAAGAAACTTTGAATGCAGTTAGTTGGGTCTCGACCTATGATGGAATTACTCGCGTCAAACCTGGAAACAAGTTGATTCTGTATTAAAGCAGGTCGAAAACTTGTGACATGTAGGATATGTGCTTTTAAAGCAGTCATTTTATTGTGTTCCTTCAATATTTTTGGTTGTGGTTATTGTACCGTCAAGATCTAATATTGGCCCATGCCTCCTCCAGAACAAGAGGGTCAAACTTTCTCAAGAGTACCTGTATATATACTACAGCTAGCTATACAAGTTTGAATTTTAAGAATCATCTACTGCAGGGGTCGCCAACCTTTCTTAAACCGAGAGCTACTTCCTGGGTACTGATTAAGGCAAAGGGCTACCAGTCTGACACACACTTCTGAAATAGCCAATTTGCTCAATTTGGCTTTCACTATGTGTTATTGTCATTTCCAGTTCACATGTAAGTGTGATTTTAACAAGAATAGCAAAACAGTCAAACCTTGGTTTTTGACCACAATCCGTTCCAGAAGGCGGTTCGAGAAGCGAATCGGTCGAATTCCGAATCTATTTTTCCCATTACAAATAATGGAAAATTTTTTAATCCGTTTCAAGACAAAAAAACCCGTATTTTTTAAGCATTTTTTCATTTGCTCATATTTGTCCGATCGCGCAACTGCAGTGCAGCGCTGAACGCGCAACCGTAGCGCGTCGCCCACCGCGCAACTGCACCGCGCTGGTCGCGTTATTGTGACAGAGCCATCGCTTAAATTTAGAAAATATTTTTAAAGTCCTAATGTACTTTGCAAAATTTGAGTGGACCTCAGTGCGCAGGGAGCTTAAATTGGTCCGATTGTGCAACGTCTTTGTGTTTTAGGATGGCTTTACTGCTCCCATTTGCTTTCTTTGGAGGCATGATGAGGGGTTAATATAATCCTCAAAGTAACGAAAATACAATAACAACGGAGTCAGTCGGCATCCGGGCCGCGCGGTCGGGTTTTCTAGGGTCCTCCCGGCTCATCTCGCGAGGTTCGACCTCCGAATTTTGTTCGACAACCGAAGCAAAAAATCTTGAATTTTTGGTTCGAATTCCGAATTGTTCGAGACCCAGGACGTTCGAAAACTGAGGTTTGACTGTAAAATAGATAGATGCAGCTCACTGACAAGTGCCACTATTTGAGCTAATTTTAGAACAGTCCTGTGGGCGACTCATGCGGTCCTCACGGGCGACCTGGTGCCCGGGGGCACCGTGTTGGTGACCCCTGATCTACTGCATATTAGTTGAAGCGACAGAAGCTTAGTAACTGTTGTAGCGTAGTGGCCTGCTCAGTGACACGTGGCAGGCTTTACCTAAGTAGCTTGTCTCTATAACCACATTTTAATTCTCACACAGATCTCTTGGTTTTGGGGCAGCTTTGATGAAGCAATTCTAAAGATAACACTTTGTCTTTTGCAGCTCTATCTTGCTTAATTGTTGCCATGGCCACTGTAGTGACTACAATCACTGGACTCTCCACTTCTGCAATTGCAACCAATGGGTTTGTACGAGGAGGTATGTGTTGAATTTTTTTAATTCCAGTGAAAGGTATCTACGGTATTTTTCAGTAATTAGAAAAGCCATTATTTGAATAAATTGTTTTGATGATGACAAAATTTCGTTCAACACGACTTTTTGTCAGACCGATACCAGTACTCCGTTCTTTAGTCAACGTCATCAATATGAAGCACCGATACCACTCGTACTTTTGAAATATCATAGTCATTTTCCCCTCTAAACACCGACAGCCGTTTGATTATAAGAACCGTTTGATTTTTATGGCTGCTTTATTACAATGTTACGAAACAGCTCGGATTGCTCTTGATTTGGAAAGGGGGAAGTTCGTGGAAGCATCTCATCCACACAGTCACTCACAGGTCAAAGAGCGTGACCGAACACAATAGTAGAACAAGTTCATTTTATTTACTTTCTCTCTTCTATCCAATTCACATAGCATCAAAATGACAATCATCAATCCATCTGATATTGCCATCTGTGTATTGCTTCTCTTTCAATAAAATGTCAACAGAATTCGATGTGTGTAGAGAATTCTCGGTGATGGATGGTAAACGGACCCCTTTGGCTGCCCAACAGCATGCCTGGCCTAAATTAACGTAAAAAAGGGCCCGTTCAGATGCCAAAAAACGCCGTTCCAAAAAAGAAAAAAAAAGACCAGTATACAACATGCTATCAGGGTATTATATATATATTTTTTTATCAAAGTTTTTATTTTCACTTATACTTTTTTTTTAATCTTGGCAGTTTCGGTCCTCCATGAGATAGGGGCTTTAACCTCCAGTGGGGTTAAGATCAAGGGATGTTGTTAATATGTCAACTGTGCGCTTATGAAGCCTTTTGAAACTCAATGATTAAGGCAGTGGTTCTTAACCTCGGTTCTATCGAACCCTAGGGGTTCGGCAGAGCCTTCACCAGGTCCGAACACACCTGATTTATAAATTCGTGATAACGCATATCTGAACTGGTCTCACAAAGGCAACAGCAGAAGTCACACTGATTTGCAGGTTTGTAATTTGTTGTGAGTTCATGCATTGTGTTGGTTTTGTCCTTTGAGCAAGGTGATGTTCATGCACAGCTAATTTTATGCACCAGTAAAAAACATCTATGTCTTGAATTTGAAAAAAATACATTTTATTTTTCACTAATGAGGGGTTCAGTGAATGCGCATATGAAACTGGTGGGGTTCGGTACCTCCAACAAGTTTGAGAACCACTGGATTAAGGGCTATATGAATATATTTGACTTAACTTAAAAGTATGTGTTAATATTGATATTCATCTTTGTGAAGACACTGATCATGTTATCTCTTTTGATAATTAGGAAACAGAATAATATCATACGCAACACTATTTACTAATTTAAAGTTTTCTATTTTAAGTCTCTGCTAGTGTTCATATTTTTAAATGATTACTGTAAACATTTCACGAGTGCCCACATAATTGCAGTATGTGCACTTGTACCTTGTTATAAAAAGTTATGATAATAAGAGTTCTAAAAATACATTTACAGTATTGTACCTTGTTATAAAAAGATTTGTTTTAAAAACATATTTACAGTATGTACACTTATACCTTGTTATAATTTTTTTTTGTAATAATAAGAGTTCAAAAAACATATTTACAGTATGAATACTTTAGCTCAGTGGTTCCTAACCTGGAGGTTCAGTGAATCGGTCTCAGGGGTTCGGCAGAGCCTCCACTGCGCAGGTCCAAACACACCTGATTTATCGTGTAAATTCATGATGACACATATCTGAACTGGTCTGAGCAAGGTGATGTTCATGCATGGCTCATTTTGTGCACCAGTAAAAAACATCTATGTCTTGAATTTGAATATAAAAAAAAAAAAAAAAAATCACTAAAGAGTGCTTCGGTGAATGCGCGTATGAAACTGGTGGGGTTCGGTACGTCCAACAAGGTTAAAAACCACTGTTTTAGCTATATCTACATATGTTACACACGCACACACACACACACACACACACACACACACACACACACACACACACACACACACACACACACACACATACTTCATATTTATATTATTTATACATTATTTTCTGTATGTCATTTATACTATTAATATAGTATTTAATGTTTTAAACTTATTTCATGTTCTAATGATAACATATGCACCTATATGGTTTAATATACATTTATTGATTAACAAAAAATGTATGTATCTTAAAAACGGGAGGATGACACTACTTCGCGAATTTTTACCTATCGCGGGTGGTCTTGCGATAAACGAGGGATTACTGTATATATATCAGGGATGAGAATTTTCTGCGGACTCATCGTCAATTGCGGTTCCAATTATTCCACAGACCCATATAACTATATATAAAGTACAGGACGGTCTCAGAAAATTAGAATATTGTGATAAAGTTCATTATTTTCTGTAATGCAATTAAAAAAAAAAAAAAAATGTCATACATTCTGGATTCATTACAAATCAACTGAAATATTGCAAGCCTTTTATTATTTTAATATTGCTGATTATGGCATACAGCTTAAGAAAACTCAAATATCCTATCTCAAAATATTAGAATATCATGAAAAAGTAAACTAGTAGGGCACAGGTGTCAAACTCAAGGCCCGGGGGCCAGATACGGCCCGCCACATCATTTTATGTGGCCCGCGAAGACAAATTGTGCATCAAATTTGTGTGTCATTACTACAATTGCAAATTGTCTTCTCTTGTAATATATATTTTTTTTAATAATTGACCAGTTTTTACTCGTCTGATTTGAAAACGAGTTATTTGTCAGTTTGTTTTGTAGCTTTTATTGTATATAATATGAGGTGCTCATACATTTATCTGGGTTGACAGTCATAATGGCCCTCCGAAAGAACTACAATGCGGCCCGCAAAAAAAGATGACTTTGACATCTACTAAGTAGGGTATTCAACTAATCACTTGAATTGTCTAATTAACTCGACACACCTGCAAGGGTTTCCTGAGCCTTGAAAAACACACAGCTTGGTTCAGTAAACTAAATCACAAGTATGGGGAAGACTGCTGATCTGACTGCTGTCCAGAGGACCATCATTGACACCCTCCATCAGGAGGGTAAGACACAAAAAGAAATTTCTCAAAGAGCAAGCTGTTCACAGAGTGCAGTTTCAAAGCACATCCACAAAAAGTCTGTTGGAAGGGGGAAATGTGGCAGGAAATGCTGCACAACCAAGAGAGATGACCGCAGCCTTAACAGCATTGTGAAGAAGAGTCGCTTCCAGAATTTGGGGGAGCTTCAAAGACAGTGGACTGAAGCTGGAGTTCAAGTATCAGAAGCCACTGTTCACAGACGTTTCCAGGAAATGGGCTACAATAGCCGTATTCCCATGGTCAAGCCACTTCTGAACTCAAGACAACGGAAGAAGCGTCTGACTTGGGCTATGGAAAAGAAGCACTGGACAGTTGCAGAGTGGTCCAAAGTCCTCTTTTCAGACGAAAGCAAGTTTTGTATTTCATTTGGAAGTCAAAGCGCCAGAGTCTGTAGAAAGGCTGGAGAGGAGCAAAATCCAAGTTGCTTGAAATCCAGTGTGAAGTTCCCACAGTCAGCAATGGTTTGGGGAGCCATGTCAGCTGCTGTTTTTTGTCCACTGTGTTTCATCAAGTCCAGAGTAAATGCAGCTGTGTACCAAGAGATTTTAGAGCACTACATGCTTCTGTCTGCTGAAAAGCTCTATGGAGATGATGATTTCATTTTCCAGCATGATCTGGCACCTGCCCACAGTGCCAAAACCACCAGTAAATGGTGTACTGACCATGTGGCATTACTGTCCTCGATTGGCCTGCCAATTCCCCTGACCTGAACCGCATAGATAATTTGTGGGGTATTGCGAAGAAGAAGCTGAAAGACACCAGACCCAACAATGCAAATGAGCTAAAGGCTGCTATTGAAGCATCCTGGGCATCCATAACACCTCAGCAATGGCACAGGCTGATTGCCTCCATGCCACGCCGCATTGATGCAGTAATCCGTGCAAAAAGATTCCCAACCAAGTACTGAGTGCATTAATGGACATTTTCAAATGTTTGATTTTGTTTTGCTGTTATAAATCTTTTTTTTTTTTTTTTTACTTAGTCTGAGGAAATATTCTAATATTTTGAGATAGGATATTTGAGTTTTCTTAAACTGTATGCCATAATCAGCAATATTAAAATAATAAAAGGCTTGCAATATTTCAGTTGATTTGTAATGAATCCAGAATGTATGACATTTTTGGTTTTTTAATTGCATTACAGAAAATAAAGAACTTTATCACAATATTCTAAATTTCTGTGACAGTCCTGTATATTTCAAATAAATATGACATAAATAAAGGGATTATCGAACCATCCGTGTCACTCCACATTATTAAATCCATCGAAATCTTTGTCTTCTGTGTCACTTATAAACAACTCCGCTGACTCGGGAAGTCAGTGGATCCGGCGCTGACATCAGACCTTTTGTCAGTTGCAGTTCCAATTATTCCACAGGCCTATATAACTATATAGAAACTATATACCAAATAACTATAACATAAACAAGTTTATCGAACCATCCGTGTCACTCCAAATCATTAAATCCATCGAAATCTTTGTTCTCTGTGTCACTTATAAACAACTCCATTGACTCCGGAAGTCAGTGGATGAATTCAGACGCAAGTCAGTTCCAGTTCCAATTATTCCACAGGCCTAGAGGGCCCTCATGCGGTTTAGTCTGAAAATAACATGTGAATTGTAAATACACTACTCAAAAAAATTAAAGGAACAGTTTTTTATCAGGGTATGGCATGAATTCAATTACATTTTTCTGATAAGGTTTCGGTCAGGTACGTGGTAGAGGGGGTTGTTAATCAGTT